>NW_006921777.1:4472103-4475462 GCF_000298275.1 Orycteropus afer afer | reverse complement strand
TTTCTTTTTCGGGCAAAGACATGAGGAGCCCAAAGTGGCCAGGTAGCATCTTAGCTTCCAGTTCAGTGTAATCATTGTTGTGTCCCTTGGTAGAAATAGCCCTCCCTTTGGAATGAAGACCTTGAGGCCAGCAGAGGCTAGAGTTGTGAGGACAAGAAACAAAAATTTTGCTGGTAGATAACTAAGGGTAATAGTAAAAAAATTACTTCCATTTCCATCCCTGAATTCTTGGATCCATGAATCCTGGCTATTCAAGAAATGGCACCATGTATTGGATGCTGATTTAGAGCATATACTACCTCCTGGAGAGCAAAGTATTTCCCTAGCCCTGCAAAGTATTGCCACCTACCTGATGATATAATTGAGACTTCAAAAGGCCGTTTCATCTTTTTGTCAAGCCAGGTGCTTCAGGATGATGGAGAACATGGTGAGACCAGAGAAATCTATGATCCTGGGCCTGTTGCCATATTTCATTTGATATGAAGTGAGTTTTTTGATTAGAAGTAATACTGTTTAGAATATCATTAAGGTGGATAAGACATTCTATAAATCCATGGATGATAATTTTAGCAGAAGCATTCTGTGTAAGGAATGCAAATACATATCCAGAGTAAGTGTCTATTTCAGTAAGAGAAAAATGTGCCCCTTCCATGATTGAAGCAGTTGAATATAATCAACCTTCAAGTATTTGGCTGATCACTCTGAAACTGAAAGATTGGAAGTTCAAATTCACCCAAGGAGTGGTCTAAAACCAAACCACTGCTATTGAATAGATTCTAAGTCATAGCCTCCCTATAGGACAGAGTAGAACTACCCCATAGGGTTTCCAAATTTATAAATCTTTATGGAAGCAGACTGCCTCATCATTCTCCCATGGAGCACCTGGGGAGTTCAAACTGCTGACCTTTTGGTTAGCAGCTGAATGCCTTAATCACTGTGCCACCAGAGCTCCTAGGAGTGATCTACTTCTGAAAAATTAGCTATTGAAAACCCTGTGGATTACAACTGTACTCTGATACACATGGGTTTGTTAGAAGTAGGAGTCAACTCGATGGCCAGGTATGCTAGAACCAGTTTATTTAGCTTTTGGGGAAAAAAGAAAACAACTGCCAAAATACGTTTTCAAAGTGAACATAGCATTTTATACTCTTAGCGGTAATGTATGAGAGTTCCAGTTCCTGCCATCCTCATCAATACTTAGTATCATTGACATCTTCATTGTTTATTTCTGTATTTTCTTAGGTGTTGGACTATAGTTAAATCTTTGTTGATGGAGCCAAATTCTTACTCCTTCTAGGGTGGTTAGAGGTGTACTGCATCCTACTGTATGAGCATGTACATCTTTAAAACATTTGGGATACACTTTTGGACACGTATCTATCCTTCTTCCTATGAAAGTCCCTGGGTGGCATAGTCATTTAAGCACTCAGCTAACTAAAAGGTAGGTGGTTTAAACTCACTCAGAGATGGGTAGTAAGTAAGGCCTAGCAAGCTGCTTCTGAAAAGTCACAGCTTTGTTTTGCTTTACACATATGGAGTCACCATGTGTCGGAATCAACAATGACAACTTCTTCCTACCAGGAGGCTCTGGTATCTAATCTGGAATATAATCCATATTTAATAATACCTCTTTTATCCAGAAGTTCTTTACACTTGAACTAAGAAAAAAAAATTTCATGCACTTTTATTTTTAGGATCATACTATCCTCCCCTCACTATTTGCTTATTTTCATTATATAAACAATTATGATGCACTTGGATCTCTGTGTGTCTGTGTATTATTAGCAGTTTGATGTATACAGATTTATGATGTAGGCAAGCACACCAGTGGAGCAAACAGAAAAAAATATGTAAAGAGACGTCTGTTGGGGATGAGGCAAAAAAAAAAAAGTGGAAATAAGGATCCCAAAAAGCATGCACGTTTAATGGTTTTAGTGTATGTGCAGAAATTTCTACATGCTGTTAGTGTCTCCAGTGACACTGAATGTGAACTGCATATTCAGTGATCCATGTTCTTATTTATGATCCTTATTCATGGAAAAACTGTTAAAACTATTTTCATTACATTTTGCTTAACATGACAGGAACATAGATGATATATTTTAGGAATATTGCTGTCTAAAATGGTCAGAATGAACAATTTGATTGTTTGAAACTTAATCTTCAGTTACGTTCTATTAAACTGATCATAATGAGGTTTGGCCTATGTCATATGCATCTTTGTATATCAGTGCTTCTCAGAGACCCTTTCACCTAGTGTTGTTAGGCACCGTGGTGTTGGTTCCAAGTCATAGTAACCCTGTACACAACAGAATGAAACACTGCCTGGTCCTGTGCCATCCTCACAATTGTTGCTATGTTTGAGTCCATTGCTGTAGCCACTGTGTCAAGCTGTCTTATTGAGAGTCTTCCTCTTTTTCACTGACCCTCTACTTTACCAAGCCTGATGTCATTCTGTAGGGACTGGTCTCTCCTGATAACATGTCCAAAATACTTGAGATGAAATTTTTCCATCCTACCTTTTAAGGAGCATTCTGGCTGTACTTTTTTGGAAGAAGACAGATTGGTTTGTTCTTCTGGCAGTTCGTGGTACATTAAGTATTCTTTGCCAACACCATTAATTCAGAGGCATCAATTCTTTGGTTTTCCTTATTCAATTTCAAGCTTTCACATGCATATGAAGCGAATGAAAATACCATGACTTGAGTCATACACCTTAGTCCTCAAAGTGACATCTTTTCTTTTTAACACTTTAACGAGATACTTTGCAGCATATTTCCCCAAGGTAATATACCTTTGATTTCATGACTGCTTTGACAACCCTGTGAAACACTTCTACTCTGCACACATGAGGTTGCTGTGAGTCAGAATCAACAAGGACCTGGTATGATTTAGAGTATTTGTATTGATTATGGATCCTAGTAAAATGAAATCCTTGACAACTCCTGTCTTTTCTCCATTTATCATGATGTTGTTTATTGCTCCATTTGTGAGGATTTTTGTTTTCTTTATGGTGATTGTTTTCATGTATTAAATTTTACTGTCAAGTTTCCTTTTATTGGGATACCACCTTGTTTCCCTGTAGCCATTTTAAGAGGGAAACGTTTTAGGGCATAAAGTTCTGGCATCATGATGTACCAGATAACCTGAAATTTCCTATTGCACATATCTAAGAAATCTGGATAAATTATAACAAACATTTTTTAAATACTTAGCCAAGCTTGAGTGAAAATTCACATATTCTCCTTGTTCTTAAAACTCTAAAACTTCCCCATCCTCACTCTCAGCTGATGATTGCTTAGTACTTAATTGAGAAGTAGTAAGAAAACTGTCACAGACTGCTGCTTTTACTTACCTGT
>NW_006921777.1:4467401-4471553 GCF_000298275.1 Orycteropus afer afer | reverse complement strand
AAAAAAAATTCATGAGAAGACTGGCATTGTTTTATATTTTTGCCACTCTCTTTTAATGTCTGGCTTCAGAGAAGGTATTTGTTCATATGTTGTTCTTCAATTTATTGTGCTATCACTTGTCATGTAGCCTCTGGAAACTCCACTTTACACTTGTGAGAGAATGAGAGTATAAAAGGGAAATTTAAAAAAAACCAAACCAGTTGCCATGGAATCGATTCTGACTCATTGTAATGCATATGTTTCAGTATAGAACTGCATTCTGTAGGATTTTGTGATCTTTTGGAAGTGAATCGCTCTCAGTATTATTATGACAATAGTTTTAACCTTTTAGTTTCCCTGAAAGGTTCTTGGGGGCTCCCAGGAGTCACAGAACCAAACTTAGGTAAATTCAAGTGAATTATTTGTCCTAGGTAAAGCCAGTACTTCTACTGTCTACCAATTTATATCCCCTCTTGCCCTTGTTAGGATATCTTTCCAGCAATTCTCTACTCTTGCTCTTAAATCATCAATTTTAAGGTCTCTACTGGATCATATTTATTAGCTGCCATTTCTCCCATCCTAAAACAAAACAAAACAAAAAATCTGTTTTTCTTGATCACATTTATCTTCCAGCTACTGCCCTATATCTTTGATCTTCTTTTAATTACCAAACTCCTCAAAAGATTTGTTTGTGCTTACTGTCCCCAATTCCTTTCTTCCCATCCTTTCTTAAATCAACTCTATTCTGGCATATGCTTCCATCTTGTCAAAGTAGCATCACTTCTGTATCATAACATTGTCAGTCCAAATAGGAGATTATATTAGAAGAATGCTAGTTAGAATCCTATACTAAGAGGATAAAATTGAAAATTAATCTCAAGTGAGATGTGAAATTGAACATATTTTATAATACAAAGGTGGGTTGGCCAAACAGAAATCTATAACCAAATGTAGCGTTATTCATTTTCTGGAATATGTTTGAATAAGGACAGTTTAACAACTTAAATATAACTGGAGAAACATCAAAGGTATTACCCATAGGCCATGGAAATGAAAGAACACACTTATTTGCAGAAGATTGTATTGTACTGTTAGATTTTTCAAAGGGATCTAAGATCAGCGATTACATTTTTTACAGTGTGACCAGATAAAGATAAATCTATGAGCATCATTAGTGGAAGCAGACAGCCACATCTTTCTCCCCTTGGCAGTATTTAAATATAAAAATCAAGGCCCAAGAAGCCAAAGAAAACGATTAGTGCATGTGAATATATAAGGAGTATCACTCCCACCAGCCACTCCTCGGAAGGAAGGTTGGGCAATCCTACTTCCGTAGTGATACTGCCTCGGAAACCCAAGGAGGGGTCGCGCTATGAGTCGGGGCCGACTCGACGGCACATAACAACAACAACAACAACATACTCTGTGAAATATATTGAAAATATAAAGCCTCTAAAAATGAAACAGAATTGTTTAGATCAGTAGGAAAATAGAATTAGGTGGCCAAAGGATAAGAACAGAGAGTTCTCAAAAGGTGAAATTGAATAGGAACATAATATTCAAAGTTGAAAATGCAAGTATTATTTATTCTATATAAATTAGGGGAGAGTTTAGAAATAACACCCGTACTAGTGAATTTATGGAGAAATGGTTAATTGTATATTGCTGATGGTATTATAAACATAATCCTTTTGAAAGACAATATAGGTATTGTATCAAGAACCATTAAAGTATTCATACCTTTCATTTTAAGAATTTCTCTCCAAGAAATTTACCCAAGTTAAAAAGAAGAAATACTAAGTGGTTAACAGAATAATTTTTAGTAGTGAGGAAAAATCTTTTCATTCATTTATTTTTTCATATATTTAAAGGTGACAATATTATGCCAAGCTCTGTGCTAAGAACTGAAGTTATACAAATGATTAAGGTAAAGTTCCTGCCCTGTTAGCTTATGGTCACATGTTGAAGACAGTTATATATGGGATGTCATGGGAAGACATAGAAGAGTAATGCTCAAGAAATAATGTCTGTGTTTAGTAAGGAAATATAAGAATAAACTGAATTTTCAGTGAGTGAGTATGTTTCCATACATTTCAGTATATCAGGTTCAATTCAATATCTTGCAATATCTTGCAGTGGTTAAAGGCAAGTGGTAGTTAAGTTGTGTGTCAACTTGGCTGGGCCTGTTTTGAGTGGCTGGGCAGCTAGATGTAGTTATTACCCATGATGAGATTGGTACTCAGTTCCATGGTGGAATTTAATGGAGCAGCTGAGTAGCTGCCTTAGGGATGTTGTCTGCTTCCAGTGTATAAGAAGCTTTGAGAAATGTCTCTGCAGCTTTTGGCACACTTGGACCCTGTATGTAGGTGACTCTTCATTCAGCAGCCTGCCATGTTTCCTGCTGATCTTAGTTTAGGACTGTCTCTGGACTTGGACTAGTGTCCTGCCATGTGTTTTGGTGATCTTGGGACTAATGCAAATATACTTACTGCTGTCAAGTCGTATCGGACTCACAGAGACCTCTCCTTGGTTTTCTGAGGTGGTCTCACTAAGGAAGTAGATCGGCCAATCTTCCTTCTGAGGAGTGGCTGGTGGTAAGCGGTCTGGTTAGTGGTCAAATGTCTTAGGCACTATGCTACCAGAGCTGCTGTCTTGGGATTGTGCCATTTTATTTGTCAACCTTGGATTTGTCAGCCTCAGCAGCCAGCAGCTACCTGAGCTGAGAGATGCCTTCAGCTTCAGTGGGCCAGGAGCACGAGGCAGAGCTGAAGCCCAAGGTCAAGGGGCTTTCGCCTAGCCCCTAGAGCTGGCACTTTGAACTTGGACTTCTGGCCTCCTAAACTGTGAGAAAATAAACTCTTGTTTGTTAAACCCACCCACTTGTGGTATTTTTAGTTAGAGTAGCCCAGTTGTTACGTGCTGTCGAGTCGGACCCAACTCATAGCGACCCCTCCTTGGGTTTCCGAGGCGGTATCGCTACAGAAGTAGATTGCCCAACCTTCTGAGGAATGGCTGGTGGGTTTGAACCACCAGCTTTCTGGTTACAGTCAGGTGCCTTAGGCACTACACTACCAGAGCTCCTAGAATAGCACTAGAGGTAACTAAAACAAGGAGCCTTGGTGTGTAATGGTTAAGTGCTCAGCTACTAACTGAAAGGCTGGTGGTTCACCCACCAACTGTTCTCCTGGAGAAAAAACCTAGTATCTGCTCCCATAAAGATTTCGGCCTAGGAAACCATATGGGGCAGTTCTACTCTGTCTTATAGGGTCACTATGAGTTTGAATCAACTCAAAGGCACACAGCAAAGACAATACTTATCCTAATGGCATAAGGATAAAAAAGAGAAGCCTATAAGACGTATGAAAATTATGATGAAAGACTATATAAAAATATATAAACATTTGGGAAATAAAAATTATATAGCAGTTTTGAAAGAAATTTGCAAAATAAGATTGAAAATAAAACTTTCTCCTAAAAGCACATACCCTAGTCTAATCATGAGAAAAACATCAGACAAATTTCAGTTGACAGACATTCCACAAAATGCCTGACAAGGTTTCCTCTAAACCATCAGGGTTATCAACAGCAAGAAATGTCTGAAAAAGAAAGTCACAGCTAAGAGGAGCTTAGGCAGACATGACAGCTAAATGTAATTTAGTACTGTATGGAATCTTGGACATAAAAAGAACATTAAGTAAAAATGAAAGAAATCTAAATAAATATGGACTTCATTTAATAATAATAATGTATCAATATTGGTTTATTAATTCTAACAAATGAACCACATTAATACTAGTTGTTAATAACAAAAGGAAGCTGGGGTGTGGAGAATTTCAGAACCCTATGTACTATCTTTGCAGTTTTTTTTTTTTGTGAATCTGAAACTGCTTTCAAAACTAAAGCTTAATTAAGGAAAAAGTTTGAAGGGAGAAATACATAGGGATTTGCTTAATGATTATGAAATGTATTTTATAATATTTAGAAAATGTGGAAAGAAAGAAGTATGTCAAATTTATGTATATTATTTCAAATATGTGGATATATGTAGATTATGGCTAAAGGAAATGGAGGAAAAATCAGTTTAAAGAAGCTAGAGTTTGATGAACATTGTTTAATCTTAAAAATTACCTTTAGTGTCATTAGCCAAAATTCTTGTTAGAAGCAAGCGAGGAT
>NW_006921777.1:4463070-4464166 GCF_000298275.1 Orycteropus afer afer | reverse complement strand
CTTATGCCTTTTTTCTTTTCATTATATATAAACCTATTTTTTTAAAAATGCCTTTCGATATTCCTAGAATTGAGTTCATTACTGCTTTGAGTTTTCCTTCCTTCCTTGCCAAAACTTTTAGCCATTTTGCGTGGCTTGTGGCAGAATGCCTTTATTTTGTAAACTTTACTTGTAGTGAGTTTGTGGCTCCATATTAGTGCTCTTTTGTTTTAAGATGGTCCCACATTTGGTTCCTAGATAGTAGTTTGGACTTGGTGATCACAGGCACCTTTTTGTCTTAACCATATTCTTGCCAGCAACCTTTATAGTGCTCTAATTTCTTCCATCAGAAGGAAGGTTGGGCAATCTAGATTCTTCCATAGTGATACTGCATTGGAACCCCAAGGAGGGGTCACTATATAAGTCAGATACAGCTCTTTTGCACATAACAACAACAATTTCTTCATATAAATTTAATTGAATTAAATTTGAGTAGCTCAAAATGATGTAATAAGTATATTCATTCAGGTTTAGGTTTCAGAGTCAGACTTGTGAGAATGACACCTGACAACAGATATTACACAGTGTAAGTCATAAACATATCATTAAGCCCTTCTGACTTACTAGAAGCCTACTCCTTGTCAATTTCAAGGCCTGGTTCTCCCATCAGGACAATGAACTGAACAGTCCCTTCAGTAGACCACAGTCATTAAAATTGCATAGTAATCAATGAGTTCCCACAAGGTCACTTAATCTTGTTCTTAGGTGCCGTACAGTTGGTTTTAGCTCATAGTGACCCTGTCTGTGTACAACAAATGAAACATTGCCTGCTCCTGAGCTATACTCAAAATCCTTGTTATGCTTGGGCTCATTGTTGCAGCCACTGTGTCAGTCCATCTCAGTGAGGGTTTTCTCCCTTTTTGCTGATCCTCTACCAAGCATGATACCCTTCTCAATGAACTGATTCCACCTCATAGTATGACCAAAGTACTAGAGATGAAGTCTGATGTCATTATAACTTCTAAGGAACATTCCTGCTGTGCTTCTTCCAAGACAGATTTGTTCATTCATCTGGTTAAAAAACAAAACAAAACCTTACTGTTGTCAAGTCAGATCC
>NW_006921777.1:4460479-4461540 GCF_000298275.1 Orycteropus afer afer | reverse complement strand
TCAGTACCAGCAAGTCAATTCTGATTCATAGTAACTCCCATTGGGTTTCCAAAGGCTATAAATCTTTATGGAAACAGACTGCCCCATCTTTCTTCGAACCACTGACCTTTTGGTTAGCAGCCACATGTCTTAACCACTATACCACCAGAGTTCCTTCTGTCTGTTCCTGGAGCTTTGTTTTTCACCAGTCAGTTCAGTGCAGCTTGGACTTCTTCCTTGAATACCATTGGTTCTTGATCACATGCTACCTCCTGAAATGGTTGAATGTCAACCACTTCTTTCCAGTACAGTGATTCTGTGTATTCTTTCCATTTTCTTTTGATGATTCTTGAATCTTTCAATATTTTCCATAGAATCCTTGAATTTTGCAACTTGAGGCTTTAATTTTTTTCTTCAACTTTTTCAGCTTGAAAAATATCCAGTATGTTGTTCCCATTTGATTTTCTAACTCCAGGTCTTTGCATGTTTCATTATAATACTTTATCTGGTCTTCTCTATCCACCCTTTGCAAACTTCTATTCAGATGTTTTTGGGCACATTGAGAGTGATACAACTTAAATAGAAATCTTCTATTCAGATCTTTTACTTCATCATTTCTTCCATTTGCTTTAGCTATTCTCTGTTCAGAGCAAGTTTCAGAGTCTTTTCTGATACTATTTGGGTCTCTTCTTTCTTTTTAATGACCTTTTGCTTTCTTCTTATATGATACCCTTGATACATCTCACAGTTTGCCTGGTCTTTGGCCGTTGATGTTCACCGCATCAAATATGTTCTTCAGATGGTCTCTAAATTCAGGTGGGATATAATCAAGGTCATATTTTGGCTCTCAAGGAATTTAATTTTCTTCAGCTTCATCTTTAACTTACATATGAGCAGCTGAAGGTCTGTTTCACAGTCAGCCCCTGGCCTTGTTCTGAGTGATGATACTGAGCTTTTCCATCGCCTTTTTTCAAAGATGCAGTTGATTTGATTCCTGTGTATTCCATTTGTTGTTGTTATGTGCTGTTGAGTCGGACCCGACTCATAGTGACCCCTCTTGGTTTTCCGAGCCAGTATCACTG
>NW_006921777.1:4454320-4456793 GCF_000298275.1 Orycteropus afer afer | reverse complement strand
GGAGAAGGATGTCATGCTTGGTAGGGTGGAGGGTCGACAAAAGAGGGGGAGGCCTTCAACGAGATGGATTAACGTGGTGGCTGCAATGATGCGCTCAAGTATAGCAGGGATCATGGAGCTGGTGCGGGATTGGGCAGTGTTTCGTTCTGCTGTGCATGGGGTCACTGCAAGTCGGAAACGACTCGATGGCACCTAAGAACAACAACAATGCCTAGGATATTGATCTTTAGGCTTTCCATTTCATTTTTGACAACTTCTAGTTTTCCAAATTGGCCCTTATGTAATCCTATCCCTTGTCAATTTCAAGACAGGGTGCTGCCACTAGGACCATGAACTGACAAATCCTTTGGTAATCTGCGATCACTTTATCTGCATAGTAATTGACCAATTCATACAAGATCAATTAATCCTTTTGGGTTGTTTTATACACCCTGTTTGCATAGTAGACTAACCAATCCCTTGTAAGATTGTGGTTCAGCCAGTCATTTTTCAGAATTGTAAATCCAAGAACAGAAAGGCCATGTATAAGAGAAACCCATTGCACTTAGGGTATTTATCATCTTGACATGTAAGTCAGCATTTGACCTCTACCTGCCTTGTGAGTCTGAGTCCTGTCATGGTTATTTCTCTTAGCAGCAGTTGAATAGCAGCTGACCTTATTCCAGCTTTATCATTTCTGTCTACTTCTTTAATAAATATCAGATTTTGGAGGTACTTTCTCTCCTTCCAATCTCTTCAATAACTACCAGAAGCCAGGACTTTAAGAACCTCTGGCTGTCAGCTTGGTAAATTAAAAATCTTCCTAGTGGGCATAATTTCTTTACCCAAACCAAACCCAATTGCAAGAAAGGCGTGGGGATAGCCTCTTCCTCAGACCTCCTCTAATTTCATGAGGAGGAGACACAGTCACCATCAGCAACATAAGTCCAAGGCTTATTCCTGTGAGGGCAGACATATCACCACCCTCCAGCCTTTTCACCAACTCTAACACCAATCATCACTCCCATGGCATTCACTGCTTTTCTGCTGAGTTTGGTAGTTCATTGCATTGTCCACACAGAACTCACAGATAGTACTCATGGTTATGGAGTTTATTAGGGAAGTAACAGGCTACAATTCAGGTTTAGGATTGGTCTCAGGATGTAATTCGTTGATCAGGATAGTCTCCCCACTTTTGTGCCCACAGGTATACCTCTCTTTGGCCCTTGGCCTGGCGGCTTGGCCTCTGCCCTATTAGAAAATTCTTTTAGCTCTGCTGGTAGGTGCACTCCACTCCACCAGCAAGTCTCTTGCCCAAAGATTCTCAGCTTTTCTGCTCCGTAGGCTGGCAGCTTGCTGCTCTGTCTCATGCCTCTTGGTTCCACTACGGCTGTCTTTCTGCCAGCGAGGTCCAGGACAAGGATCTCGGGTCCAAGGATTCGCTCTACTCTACCTCCAGCTTGTCTTTATTGATAGCGGTGAGGTCTCCCTTCTGCCTCGAGGAGGACTCATTTTAAGCCTAGCACATTGACAAAACTAAGCAGTCCCCACATTAGAGTTCCGTACACCTTATTTCCATGGTCCCACCCCCATAAGGGTGCCATGTACCTTATTTACATTATTAGTAAGTTATCCAGTTCCCTTGGTGGGCCATATTAGCAAGCTGTCCAGTTCCCTTGATGGGCCACAAGCACCTTACATTTACATAGTTCCACCCAGTAATCTGGTAGGACTCAAAAAGACCATGACTAGGAGAGCCATACTAAGTAGTTTACTATACCACACAAACTCATTGCCATTGAGTTGATTCCAACTTATAGCAACCCTCATTAGGTTTGCAAGGCTATAAATCTTTACAGACGCATGCTGCCTCGTCTTTATTCCACAGAGCGCCTGGTGGGTTTGAACCATCAACCTTTTGGTTAGCAGCCAAATGCCTTAACCACTACACCAGCATAACTCCTTAATTTCTTTGCTAGAATATATAAAATCATTTTATGTTAGCATTAGAAGTGGTCTTGCTGGTCTTCTAGTCCAGTAACTTTTTTAAAACAGCAGCTAAATTTTTTTTAAATTAAATCTTATATAAAGTTGCAATATCTAAAAGTAGATAAATAAAGTGTGTTGTTTAAAGATGGGAATAAATGAGTAGTACTTGAAACTTACAAGCTCTTCCTTTTCTTACCTGATGCTGGCCCTGAAAGCACCTCACAGGAACTCTACTGATCTCTTACCCATCCTCTACATTTTACAAATGAGGGACTTTAAATTGGGAGTAATTAATTGTTTAGATTAATTCAGATTTTCAATTCAAAAGCCTCTTGAAGACTTTTTCTATTACTGTAAAACCTGTGAAAGCCAGAACTTGTGTAAAGTGGAAACTTGTCAGAGACAGAAAACTCAAATATTTTCCATTAATAGTGAGCAACAGATAAGTTAAGTAGTAAGTCTGCACCCTGTCAAAGGCAGACAACTTGTAAGACCTGGAAAAATA
>NW_006921777.1:4452019-4452890 GCF_000298275.1 Orycteropus afer afer | reverse complement strand
CAAATTATGGGTAACATTGAGAAGAAGAGAAGAATGGGAATTCCAGAACACTTAACTGTGCTCATGAGGAACCTATACATAGACCAAAAGGCTGTTGTTCGAACAGAACAAGAAGATAGTACATGGTTTAAAACCAGGAAGGGTTTGTGTCAAGATTATATCCTTTTACCATACTTACTCAATCTGTACACTGAGCAGATGATCTGAGAAGCTGGACGATATGGAGAATGTAGCGTCAGGATTAGAGGAAGACTTAATAACAGCCTGTGATACGCAGATGATAGAACCTTGATGGCTGAAAGTGAAGATGATTTAAAGCACTTATTGATAATGATCAAAGACTACAATCTTCAGTATGGATTACACTTCAACATAAAACAAAAATCTTCACAAGTAGATCAATAAACATCACAATAAATAGAGAAAAGGGTGAATTTTTCAGGAATTTTATTTTACTTGGATCCACAATCAACACCCATGGAAGCAACGTCAAGAAGTCAGACAATGTATTATTGCACCAGGCAAATCTGCTGCAAAAGACCTGTTTAAAGCATTGAGAAGCAAAGACTTCACATTCCTTATTCAAGCAAAGACTTGAAGACTAAAGTGCGTCTAACTCAAGCCATGGTATTTTCAGTAGTCTCATATGCATGTTAAAGCTGGGCAGTGAATAAAGGAATATGAAGAAAAGTTGATTCCTTTAAATTATGGTGTTGTCAAGGAATACTGAAAATACCGTGGACTGCCAGAAGAACTAACAGATCTGTCCTGGAAGAAGTACAGCCAGAATGCTCCTTGGAAGCCAGAAGGGCACACTTTGTCTCACCTACTTTGATCATGTTGTCAGAAGGGACCATTCCCTGGAGATGTA
>NW_006921777.1:4445228-4447535 GCF_000298275.1 Orycteropus afer afer | reverse complement strand
TGTTTCTCTGCTATTCATAAGGTTTTCCCTGGCCAATTCTTTGAGAAGTGGATGGCCTCCTCCTTCCTCCTAGTCTGTCTCAGTCTGTAAGCTGTTGAAACCTGTACTCCATGTGCAACCCTACTGGGTTTGAGACACCGGTGGCACAGCCTCAAGCCTCACAGCAACATGCCACAGTAGGACAAACTGACAGACAGGTTTGTCTCCCTTAGCTGTTCAAAACTTCTCTACCCTCCCACCCTCCCCTTACGTAGGTCCCTACGTCTTTCCCACTGCTTGGGAGGGCCATGGCCTGGGTCCCTGGCCTTCCCTGCTTCCTGCTTACCCTGCCTCTGCTTCCTTGCTCTGTCCTGGTCCCCCTGCTGGCTTTTTCTCTTCTTTCTCTGGCTTTCCCGCCGCTTGGGAGTGCCGTGGCCTGGGTCCCTGGCCTTACCTGGATCTCTGCCTCTGCTTCCTCACAGATGAGAGGCTTGGCAATCTACTTTTGAAAAATCAGCTATTGAGAACTCTGGAGCATAATTCTAGTCTGGTACACATGGGGTCACCGCAAGTTGGAACTGATTTGTGGCAACTGGAAATGAAAATACAGTGCATGTAATGAAGGTTTTGAAGTAGAATATTAGATAGGCTAAGAGTTATGCTAGAATGGTACAAGGATTTGTCTGATAGAAGGAGAGTTTATTCAAAGGAGAGGTAAGAAAATGTTATGGGGCTGAAAGACGAATTCCAGTTACTAGTTTGTCACTAATTTCTGGTCTTGTAACATTTCTGTTTGGAGAGTAAGTACACAGTATAGTATTATTTGAACATGTCTTTTCTCTGAAAAGAACAAATACGAGAATACGGTAAAACTTATTTCAGTAGTGAGCATTCTTCAAACAGCACTTAAAGCCCTAGTGTAAAATGCTTAAATATTTTCTGCACCTCTTTTTGCAATTCTTATCTCTGGGATTTTCTCTTCAACAGGAAATTAAGCCCCAAAGCCATTATAACCATGGATATGGTGAACCTCTTGGACGGAAAACTCATATTGATGATTACAGCACATGGGACATAGTCAAGGCTACACAGTAAGGGTTTTGTTATAGTTGTGTTTTGTTTTTAGAGATCTGTACTATTTTAAGTGAAATATGAACACAGTTTTTTCTCCTGAGTAAATCTTAATGGATAAAAAATGTTAATATATCAGTTAAATAGTTTCTTTTCCATTAATTAATTTAACATGTATCTCCCTTTGCTTTTGGTATTTGTTGCTATCTCCAGAAGTTCTTTATTATGCCCTAAGAGTACTGAGGTTGATTATGAAGAATGGACTCGGTATTAAAGCACTTTTAAATTGAATATGTGGTGTAAATCAACTATTCTGGATTAGAAATAAAATGTAATTAATGTCCCTCCCCTCTGTTTAAGCCGTGCTGAGTGAAATATCACAAAATTGTCTTAAAGTATGATGTTCGGAATTTCAGATTCTGTCAGTTTTTGAGATAGACTAAGGAAAGGGGTAAATTTAGGATATTATACAAATCATAGGGATAGTAGAATACAACACATATTTGCAAATAAAAAGTAGAAAACTATGTGTTTAGTTTGTAGGTTCTTTGGCTTTAAGAATTGGCTGAAATTCACTGTATCTACTGTAGTTAATAGTCACAGTGTTGTTACTTAGAGTTTTTCTTGGCTCTTCTGATCATCTGTATATGTGCTTCAAAAAGAAAGCATGAAGTAATATCCCATTTATACCATTAAGCAGACCGAATGAAACAGTGTTTCTTTGTTTTGTGGAACTATACAATAACTTTTTCTTAATATAAAAGACTTTACATGCTTTTTGGAAGATAGGCCTGGCAATCTGCTTCTGAAAGGTCACAACCTTGAGAACCGTGTGAATAGCTCCACAGCAACAGACAGCAATAACAACCACATGCTTTTCGTCTCCTTATATTCATTATGTGGAATAGAGTGCTGGAACCCTTAATACTACACAGTGCAAGCCGCATTTCAAAGTAAGGTGACTCTTACTAAACCCTGTTTGTTGTTGTTAGATTCTGTGGAATTGGTTCCAACTCAGTAACTGTACAACAGAGCAAAACACTGCTCAGTCCTATGCCATCCTCACAATCATTGCCATACTTCAGCCCATTGTTGAGGCAGTCGGTGGAACAGTACAAATCTTGTTTAGAAAATTAAGAATTGCAGCATCCTTAACTTGGATCCTTAAGAAGAGGTTCAGAAGTTCCTTGAATGCCTTGGAATTGTATGCAGAATTTTGTGTGTAGGAGTACTGTTCTGGGAGGAGAGTCCAGACCT
>NW_006921777.1:4443421-4444478 GCF_000298275.1 Orycteropus afer afer | reverse complement strand
AGTAGATTGCCCAACCTTCCTTCTGAGGAGTGGCTGGTGGGTTTGAACCACCAGCCTTCTGGTGAGCAGTCAAGTGACTCAGGCACTATACCACCAGAGCTCCCGCTAGCTTGTTTAATCTTTGTTTATATCTCAAAAGGGATTGATTAAAGGTACAACCTATAATAAACTTACCTCATTAATATAACAGAAAACTCATTCTCAAATGGGATTATAACCATAGGCATAGAGGTTAGGATTTACAACATATATTTTTTGGGACATAATTGAGTCCATAATATGCCACCTTTTGTCTCCTCACCATATATAAAACATATTTACCCTATCACATCACCCTAAAAGTCTTAAAGCAACTCCAATTCTAAAATCTCATCTTCTGAATCATCTAAATCAACTATGGATGAGACTTTAGGCATATTCCATCCTGGGGAAAAGTTCTATTCATGTGTAATCCAGTGTAATCTAGAGTACAAATGATCTACTTCCAAAGTACAGTGGTGGAAAAGGGACAAGGTACATATTTCTATTGCATATGGGAGAAAAAAAAGTTCAAAAAATCCAGCAGAATAAATTACATTAGCTCTCAAGGCTTGAAATAATTCTCTGTTCTCTGAGACCATCTGGGCATTGGCCCTGCCCTCTGCATTCTGGGTAGAGTCACCTTGGTCTTGGGTTTCAGCTCTGCCTTCCCAGTCCTCTGGGTTGAAAACTGCTCAGTAGGCTTTAGGTAGCCCCATTCTTCTAGTCCATTAGATTGGTAACCCCACCTCCTCAGCCCCAGCAGGTCCCATTCTTCTGTCCTGTGGGCTTGGTATCCTTGTCCCCTTAGCTTTTAATGGCAGTCCCATATTGCAGAACCAAGTTGGTGAAGATCCAACTCTCTGGCACCTAGGAGGCTGTCGTCCCACCCTTTGAGATCCAGGAGACTGTGGCCCACCCTTTGAAACTCAGAAAGCCTTGCTTCCTGTGCTCCTTCCATCAGTTCTGCTGATCTCCAACTTGCTCCATCAATGGTCTTTTTCTTTTCTTTGAGGACAACAGATACAGCTTCCTTTGG
>NW_006921777.1:4441155-4441760 GCF_000298275.1 Orycteropus afer afer | reverse complement strand
AGAGCTCCCACCTTGATTATATGCCACCTGAATTTAGAGACCATCTGAAGAACAAATTTGACACATTGAACATCAGTGACAAAAGACCAGATGAGTTGTAGTATCACATCAAGAACATCATACATGAAGAAAGCAAAAGGTCATTAAAAAGACAAAATAGGAGGAAAGGACCAAAATGGATATCAGAAGAGACTTTGAAGCTTGCTCTTGAATGGAAAATAGCTAAAGTAAATGGAAAACAATGATGAAATAAAAAAGCTGAACAGAAGTTTTCAAAGGGTGGCTTGAGAATACAAAATAAAGTATTATAATGAAATGTGCAAAAATCTGGAGTCAGAAAGCTGAAAGGAAATAACACACTTGGCATTTCTCAAGATGAGAGAACTGAAGAAAAAAATTCAAGCCTTGAGTTGCAATATTGAAGGATTCTTTGGGCAAAATATTGAAGGATGCAGGAAGCATCAAAAGAACATAGAAGTATATAGAATAACTGTACCGAAGAGAACTGGTCATTCAGCCATTTCAGGAGGTTACATATGATCAAGAACTGATGGTACTGAAGGGGGCAGTCCAAACTGTACTTGAAGGCATTGGTGAAAAACAAG
>NW_006921777.1:4438719-4440175 GCF_000298275.1 Orycteropus afer afer | reverse complement strand
CACAACTGGACCAATAAGCAACATCATGATAAATGGAGAAAAGATTGAAGTTGACAGAGATCTCACTTTCTTAGATCCACAATCAATGCCCATGAAAGCAGCCATGAAGAAATAGGACAACAGATTTGCATTGGGCAAATCTGCTGCAAAAGACCTCTTTAAAGTGTTAAAAAAAAAAAAAGCAAAGATGTTACTTTGAAGATTAACGTGTGCCTGATCCAAGCCTTGGAACTGTCAATTGCCTCATATGTCTGTGGAAGCTGGACAGTGAATAAGGAAGATCACAAAAGAATTGATACATTTGAATTTTGATGTTGGCAAAAAATAGTGTGAATGTAACATGCACTGCTGTTGTTGTTGTTGTTGTTTGCCGTCGAGTCGGCCCTGACTCATAGCGACCCCTCCACTGCTAGAAGAATGAAAAAAATCTGTCTTGGAGGAAGTGCAGCTGGAATGCTCCTTAGAAGCTAGATTGGCTAGACATCATCTTTGTACTTTGATCATGTTGTCAGAAGTAACCATTCCATGGAGAAGGTATCATGCTTGGTAAAGTAGAGGGTCAACACAAAAGGGGTAGACCTTCAACAAGATTAATTGACACAGTGGTTGCAACCTTTGTGAGGATGGCACTGGATTGAGTAGTGTTTTGTTCTGTTGTACATAGGGTCTCTATGAGTCAGACCTGGCTCAATACCTAACTGCAGTGCACAAAATACTGAATGATGCAGGAAGAATCAAAAGAAGATGGAAGGAATACACAGTCATTGTACCAAAAAGAATTGGTCAATATTCAACCATTTCAGGAAGTAGCATATCATGAAGTACTGATGGAACTGAAGGAAGACATCCAAGCTGCACTGAAGGCATTGGTAAAAAACAAGCCTCTAGGAATTGACAGAGTACTAATTGTGATGTTTCAAAAGACATGCAATTCTGGAAATGCTCACTTGTCTCTGCCAAGAAATTTGGAAGATCAGATTTTTGGCCAGCTGACTGGAAGAGATCGATTATGTGCCAATTGTACCAACTTATCCTAACCAAAATATTGGGTCCTTGGAAATATGTGACACAAAAACAAATTTAAATGAGCTTTGATTATATTTGTAATTTCTTAACCAGACAGGAGAGTTACAACCAAAAGTTGGGGTATGGGAGAGATTGCATAGTGAGTGAACAGTAAGCAATTATCAGAACTTCTACTTACATTTATCTTCTACTTAACAGAGAAAGAAATTAAGCTTTACAAATATTTAATAGAAGATTAACACTTCTTCTTTCATTCCTTCTATATTGCATACGTGTACACACACATACAAAGGTACATGTGGTAACTTTTGGGAAGAGCAAGAGTTCTGTCATTCAGAGAGGATGGCAATGACACTCTCAGTTACTTTTCACTTTCAGAAAAGTGTGGCCAATTAAATGAACTGGCATATTACCTTAAATAGCAAAATCT
>NW_006921777.1:4436423-4438199 GCF_000298275.1 Orycteropus afer afer | reverse complement strand
AACACTGCCTGGTCTGTGCCAGACTCATAGTCTTTGCTATACCTGAGCCCATCATTGCAGCCACTGTGTCAGTCCATCTCATGGAAGGCCTTCCCTTTTTCTCTGACCCTCCACTTTACCACGCATACTGTCCTTCTCCAGGGAACGGTCCCTTCTGACAACATGACCACAGTAGGTGAGACAAAGTCTGACCGTTCTCACTTCCAGGGAGCATTCTGGCTGCACTTTTTCTAGGACCGATAAGTTAGTTTTTTTGGCAGTGCATGGTACTTTCAGTATTCTTGGCCAACACAACTCTTCTTAGGTCTTCTTTATTTATTGTCCAGCTTTCACATGCATATGAGGTGATGAAAGTACTATGGCTTGGGTTAGGTGCACCTTAGTCTTCAAGGACACATCTTTGCTCTTCATCACTTGAAAGAGCTCTTTTGGAGTAGATTTACCTGGTGCAATATGTCTTCTGATTCCCTGACTAGTGCTTCCATTGGTGTTGATTGTGGAACTCAGTAATAGGAAATCTTTGACAACTCAGTCCTTTCTCCATTTGTCATGATGCTGCTTATTGGTCCAGTTGTGAGGATTTCCGTTTTCTTTATGTTGAGGTGTAATCCATACTGCAGACTGTAGTCTTTAAGCTTCATCAATACTTGCTTCGTGTCATCTTCACTTCCAGCAAGGAAAGTTGTGTTGTCTGTATATCACAGGTTGTTAATGAGTCTTTCTCCAATCCTCTTCTTCATATAGTTCAGCTTCTTGGATTATTTGTTCAGTATACAGACTGAATAAGTGTGGTGAAAGGATACAACCCTGACTCGTTCCCTTCCTGATTTTAAACCATGAAGTGTTGTCTTGTTCTGTTCAAATGACAGCCTCTTTATCTATGTACAGGTTCCTCTTGAGCACAATGAAGTGTTCTGGAATTCCCATTCTTCTCAGTGTTATCCATAATTTATTGTGATCCACATAATTGAATGCTTTTGCATAGTCAATAAAACCCAAGTAAACATCTTTCTGGTATTCTTTGTTTTCAGCCAAGATCTATCTGACATCAGCAGTGATATCCCTTGTTCCATGTCCTCTGGATCCAGCTTTCATTTCTGGAAGTTCTCTGTCAATATACTGCTACAACTGTTTTGGAATTATCTTCAGTAAGATTTTATTTGCACGTGATATTAATGATATTGTTGGACAGGTTCCACATTCTGTGGGATCACCTTTCTTTGGAATGGGTACAGATATGGATCTCTTACAGTCAGTTGTCAGTTGGCTGGGTAGCTGTCTTCCAAATTACTTGGCATAAATGAGTGAGTGCCTCCAGTACGACATCAGTTTGTTGAAACATCTCAATGGGAATTCCATCAATTCCTGGAGCCTTGTTCTTCACCAATGCCTTCAATGAAGCTTCTACTTCTTCCTTCAATACCTTTGGTTCTTGATCATATGTCACCTCCTGAAAGGGATGAACATTGACCAGTTCCTTTTTGGTACAGTGACTCTGTGTATTACTTCCATCTTCTTTTGATATTTCCTGCATCATTCAAAATTTTGCCACTAGAATCTTTTAATATTGCAACTCGAGGCTTGAATTTTTTCCTCAGTTCTTTCAGCTTGAGAAATGCTGAGAGTGTTCTTCCCTTTTGGTTTTCTAACTCTAGGTTTTTGCACATTTCATCATAATAATTGACCTTGTCTTCTCAAGCTGCTCTTTGAAATCTTCTGTTCAGCTCATTTATCTTCTCATTTTTTTTCCATTTGTTTTAGGCAATCTCTGTTCAG
>NW_006921777.1:4433923-4435473 GCF_000298275.1 Orycteropus afer afer | reverse complement strand
GAAAGCTTTGCTCCATCCATATCATTAATGTCAACTCTACTCTGAGGAGGCAGCTCTTGCCCAGTCGTATTTTGAGTGCCTTCCAACCTGAGAGGCTCATCTTCTGGACAGTATATCAGATAATGTTTCAGGGCTATTAATAAAGTTTTCCCGTAATAAATCAGACCATGTTTCCCTGCTATTCATAAGGTTTTCACTGGCCAATTTTTTGAGAAGTGGATGGCGCTTTCCTTTTTCCCAGTCTGTTAGTCTGGAAACTCTTCTGAAACCTGTTCTGCTATGGGTGACCTTGCTGGTATTTGAAATACCATTGGCATAGCCTGCAGTCTCAGAGCAATACGCAAGGCACCACAATATGACAAACTGACAGATGAGTGGTAGAAAACTTCCATGGACACATTTAAAAAATTATTATTTTTTTTAATTGTGATTTGGGTGAAAGTTTACAGAGCAAATTCATTTTCCATACTATAGTTCATACACATTTTGTTTTTTGACATTGATTGCAATCCCCATAATGTAAGAGCTGTCTTCCTACTTCCTCCCTGTGGTTACCTTTTCCCTGTGTTCTAGGCCTGCCTTCTGAGCTATCTCCCTGTGCAAATAAACTTCAGAAATTTTGTAACAATTTTCTAACATTTGTGAATACATTTGTAATAATTCAAAAATACCAAAACCTGATTAGTTTGTAAAAACTGCCATCAGAAAATGAAAATTTAATAAGTTAATTTCAGTGAAGATCTTTGCTTCATTAGTGGATAAAACTGAGAAAGTAATTACTGGGATTTAGTAAATACAGCCTACATTATAATTCTTCCTTTTGAGATTATGTGTCTTTGTGATGTATCTTTTTTCCAGAAATGAAAACCATTAAAACAAAATATTCAAGTAAATTTAGAATTAGATTTTTATATCATTGTGTAATAAAATATTAAACCAAGATCTAAAATAATAATGATGAAGCATATTTATGTCAAATAAAAATAATGAAATACAAAATAACACCAAAAGAAATATATAAAGCAATTTAACCCAACGTAATCTACAAATCTGATGCAGTTCTAAGTAGAATTCTAAATTAGTATTTCACAAGCTTCCCTAGTAGGCAACTACACGCACACTTTACTTTATCATGCTTCTTAGATACTGCTTTTTTTTTTTAATAGACAAAGGTTTGTGGCAGCCCTACTTCGAGCAAGTCTGTTGGTGCCATTTTTCCAGCACCACATGCCTACTTCCTGTCTCTGTTTCACATTTTGGTATTTCTCAGAATATTTCAAACTTTTTCATGATGCTATTGCACAATGGTATAGGGCAAATTAAGTTATGGTGTAGGGTAAAAATGTTTTATACGCACCGGGAGACCAAAAAATTCATCTGACTCATTTTATTGCAGTATTTGCTTTATTGTGGTATTTGCTTTATTACTGTGGTCTGGAGCCAAACATAAATGTTTACTGTCTTGGAAACCCAACGGGGGTGACTGAGTTGGAACTGACTCGATGGCAGTGGGTTTAGACATAAAAGAGATTGAACAAGAGAGTAGAGAA
>NW_006921777.1:4430729-4432828 GCF_000298275.1 Orycteropus afer afer | reverse complement strand
CTTCCGTCATTAATGTCCAAAGTGTCAATTTTGTTTTTCAGATGGTCTCTAAATTCAGGTGGGATATACTCAAGGTTGTGTTTTGGCCCTTGTGAACTTTTTTATAATTTCTTGAGCTTCAACTTAAACTTGTATAGGACCATTTGATGGTCTATTTCCCAGTTGGTCCCTGATCTTATTCTGACTGATGTTATTGAGCTTCTTTCTCCATTGTCTCTTTCTACAGATGTAGTTAGTTTGATTTCTGTGTATTCCATCTGGCAAGGTCCACATGTATAGTCATTGTTCATGTAGTTGAAAAATGGTATTTGCAATGAACAAGTTGTTGGCCTTGGAAAATTCTGTCATTTGACATCTGGCAATATTTCTGTCACCAAGATCATATTTTCCAATTGCTGCTCTTCTTTGTTTCCAACTTTTGCATTCCAGTCAATGCATCTTGACTGCAGGTTTGGTCAATTTCAGACTGCAGAAGTTGGTAAGAATCTTATGTTTCTTCATCTTTGGCTTTAGTGGTTGGTGCATAAATTTGAATAATAGTATTAACAAGTTTTCCTTATAGGTCTATGGATATTATCCTATTACTGACAGTGTTATACTTCAGAATAGATCTTGAAATATTCTTTTTGACAAAGAATGCAATGCTGTTCCTCTTTGATCTTTCGTTACCAGCATGGTAGATCATATGATTGTCCAATTCAAAATGGCCAATACCAGTCCATTTTAGCTCACTGATGTCTAGGCTATCTATCATCAAGTGTTCCATTTCATTTGTAATAACTTCATTTTCCTAGATTCATGTTTTGTACGTTCCACGTTCTGGATATTAAGGGATGTTTGCAGCTATTTCTTTTCATTATGCATTGTACTGCATCAACAAATGAAGGTTCTGAAAGCTTTGCTCCATCCATGTCATTAAGATAGATTCTCCTTTAAGGTATGGTCTTGGTGATAGAAATGATGCTGGAGATTGTATGATAGAATTTTGCAAGACCAACAACTGGTTTGTTCATTGCTTTTTTTCAAAAACATAAATGGTGCCTTTACATGTGGACCTCATCAGATGAGATACACAGGAATCAAATCAACTGAATCTGTTGGAAGAGGCCAAGTGCAATATCATCAGTCAAAATAAGTCCAAGATCTGATTGTGGAATAGACCATCTGTTGCTCATATGCAAGTTCAAGTTGAAGCTGAAAAAAATTAAAACAAGTTCACAAGAGCCAAAAAATGATCTTGATTATATCTTACCTGAATTTAGAGACAATATGAAAAAGAGATTTGATGCATTGAACACCAGTGACCAAAGACCAGGCAAGTTGTGGAATAACATCAAAAACATCATACAGGTAGAAAGCAGATCAATAAAAGGACAAGAAAGGAAGAAAAGACCAAATAGATGTAAAAAGCGACTCTGAAATTTGCTCTTGAACAGAGAGTAGCTAAAGTGAATTGAAGAAATGATGAAATAAAAAGCTTTGCAGTAGATTTCAAAGGGCAACTTGAGAAGACAAAGTAAAATCTTGTAATAAAATGTGCAAAGACCTGGAGTTAGAAAGCCAGAAGGGAGGAACATGCTTGGTATTTCTCAAGCTGAAAGAGCTGAAGAAAAAATTTAAGCCTTGAATGTTAATAATACAGGATGCTATGAGAAAAATGATGCGGGAAGCATCAAAAGAAGGTGGAAAGTATATGCAGAGCCACTCTACCAAAAAGAATTGGTTTCAGCCATTTCAGGAGGCAGCATATGATCAAGAACCAATAGTATTGAAGGAAGAAGTCCAAGCTGCACTGAAGGAATATGGCAGAAACAAGGTTCTAGGAATTTACAGACTACCCATTGAGATATATCAGCAAACAGATGCAGTGCTAGAGGCACTTACTCGTTTATGCCAAGAAGTTTGGAAGACAGCTGCCTGGCCAAACTGGAAGAAATCGATATTTGTACCCATTCCAAAGAAAGGTGATCCAACAGAATGTGGAAATTATTGAGCAATATCATTAATATCACATATAAGTAAAATTTTACTGAAGATAATTCAAAAATGGTTGCAGTAGTATATTGACAGTGAATTTCCAGAAACTCAAGCTGAATTCA
>NW_006921777.1:4429450-4430114 GCF_000298275.1 Orycteropus afer afer | reverse complement strand
GTCCTGTGCCGTACACACAGTCCTTGTTATGCTTGAGCCTGTCGTTACAGCCACTGTCAGTCTGTCTCATTGGGAGTCTTCCCCTTTTTCACTGTCCCTCTACTTTACCAATCATGATACCTTTTCCAGGAACTGGTCTCTTTGAACACCATGACCAAAGTAGGTGAGACGAAGTCTGGCCATTCTTGCCCCTAGGGAATATTCCTGTTCTTCCAGGACAGATTTGTTTGTTCATCTGGAAGTCCATAGTATTTTCAGTATTTGTCGCCAACACTACAGTGCAAAGGCATCAATTCTTCTTTTTCCTTATTCTTTGTCCAGCTTTCACATGTATATGAGGTGATTGAAAATATCAGGGTTTGAATTAGGTGCAACTTAGTCTTCAAAGTGACGTCTTTGCTCCTTAATACTTTAGTGAGGTCTTTTGTAGCAGATTTCCACAGTCATATGATGTTTAATTTCTTGACTGCTACTTCTATGTTGATTGTGGATCCAGGTAAAATTAAATTTTGGACAGCTTCAATCTTTTCTCTGTTTATCATGATGTTGCTTATTGATCTAGTTGCGAGGATTTTTGTTTTATGTTGAGGTGCAGTCCATACTGAAGACTATAGTTTTTGTTCATCATCAGTAAGCACTTCAAGTAAGCTTCACTTTGAGCAGG
>NW_006921777.1:4428192-4428729 GCF_000298275.1 Orycteropus afer afer | reverse complement strand
CTTTGGTGTTGAAGCTTTGGAGTTTTCCATCAATCTTAGAGATAAGTCCCTTGCCTGATACGTAATTATTGGCAAATATGAATTTGTTGCTGTCATTTTTGTCATGTGTTTTTTTCATTGTGTGTATTTATTTGTTCCATATAATTTTCTATGCTGAACTCGTTTTGTTTGTGAATCATGTTATCACTTCCTTCATTGCTATTGCTTTAGTATTTGCTAAATATTTATGCTGGTTCTCTTTTTTTAATTTTGATGTGAAGGTTTATCATTTTTCTTTGAGGTTACCCTGTGATTTATAGTTTTCTTTCCAAGTGTAGAATAGTCCGTTCTGTGTTGCAGTTGTCTTGACTTCCCTACCATCTAGAAGTTCTGTAACGACATACTTTTTTTTTTTTTCCCCTCTTTTTGGTTTGTAGTTGTACTCATTTGCCGGTTGGTGTCTCTGGTTCTCTGTTTACAATCTTGTAGGCTTACTTACTTTGGATACTTCCATGGCTGGGTTGGTTTCTGGGTTATATTATCCTGTGTGTTAATGGT
>NW_006921777.1:4415874-4416518 GCF_000298275.1 Orycteropus afer afer | reverse complement strand
GGTCCCTCTCGGGAGGGTAACAAGGGAAAGTGTTCAGTGCAGATCAGTGAGTAAGCATGCTCTTCATATAATCCAGTGTTCAGTGCAGATCAGTGAGTAAGCATGCTCTTCATATAATCCAGCTTCTGATGCCATGCTCTTCATATAATCCAGCTTCTCAAATTACTTGCTCAGCATAGAAATTGAATAAGTATGGTGAAAGGATACAACTTTGACGCACTGTCTTCTTGATTTTGAACCACACAGCATCCCTTTGTTCTGTTCGAAGGACAGCCTCTTGATCTATGTACAGGTTCCTCATGAGTACAATCAAGTGTTCTGGAATTCCCATTCTTCTCAGTGTTTTCCATAGTTTGTTATGATCCACACAATTGAATGCTTTTGTATAGTCAATAAAATATAAGTAAACATCTTTCTAGTATTCTTTGCTTTCAGCTAAGATCATCTGACATCATCAGTGATGTCCTGCGTTCCATGTTCTCTTCTGAGTCCAGCTTGCATTTCTGGAAGTTCTCTGTCAATATACTGCTGCAACCATTTTTTACTTATCTTCAGTAAGATTTTACTTGCATGTGATATTAATGATATTGTTTGATAATTTCCACATTCTGTGGGATCACCTTTCTCTGGAATGGGTACAAATA
>NW_006921777.1:4410711-4413984 GCF_000298275.1 Orycteropus afer afer | reverse complement strand
CTGATAGAGAAGTTCATCTCCCTTAGTTGATTTTAACCTTTCTGTACCTGCCTATCTCGGGCAACAGCCTTAAAATAGAGCCCCCCACAAGTGAAAAGCAGCCCACCACAAGTGAAAAGCAACCCCACGCCAGTCCCGGCCCACCTACCTCACGTGCCAGCCATAATATAGAGCCACATCCTAGCAAAAAGCAGCCTTCAAGCCTCAGCCCCATCTGCTTCAGGGGACTGCCTAAATAAAAGGCTGCCTCTAATCAAAAAGCAGCTCCCAGCCCTTGGTCCTTTTGATTCAATGAGTTTGTGTATTTCTTCCATTTTCTTTTGATACTTCCTTTATCATTCAGTATTTTGCCCAGAGAATCCTTCAGTATCACAAGTCAAGGCTTCATTTTTTTTTTTAGTTCTTTCAGCTTAAAGAATGCTGAGCTTGTTCTTCCCTTTTGGTGTTCTTACTCTAGGTCTTTGCACGTTTCATTATAATACTTTACTTTGTCTTTTTGAGTGTCCCTTTGCAGTTTTCTGTTCAGCTCTTTCATTTCATTGTTCATTCCATCTGCTTTACTTACTTTCCATTCAAAAGCAAGTTTTAGATTATATTCTAACATCCATTTTGGTCTTTTCTTCATTTCCTGTCTTTTTAATGACCTTTTGTTTTCTTCAAGTATGATGTTCTTGATGGCATCCTACCACTTGTGTGGTCTTTGGTCATTGGTTTTCAATACATCAAATCTGTTCTTCATATTGTCTCTAAATTCAAGTGGGATATATTCAGGGTCTTATTTTGTCCCTTATGGACTTGTTTTAATTTTCTTCACCTTGAACTTGAACTTGCATATGAACAAATGATGGTCTGGTCCACAGTCAGCTCCTGGCCTTGTTTTTACTGAGCTGTTTTATCACCTCTGCCCAAAGATTTAATCAGTTTGATTCCTTTCTATTCCATCGGCGAGATTCACATGTGTAGTCGCTGTTTGTATTGTTCAGACAAGGTATTTGCAAGGAATAAGTTGTTGCTCTTCCAACCTGACAGACTCATCTTCTGTCAATACGTCTGACAATGTTTTACCGTTGTTCATAATGTTTTCCAGTAACATATCAGTGTTTCACTGCTATTCGTAAGGTTTTCATTGGTCAGTTTTTTTTCAGACATGGATGGCCCCATCCTTCTTCCCAGTCTGTCTTAGTCTGGAAGCTCCACTGAAACTGTCCAACACAGGTGACTTTATTGGTTTTTGAAATACTGGTGGCATAGCCTCCAGCCTTACAGCAACATGGAATCCAACTGTTATGAGAAACTGACAGACCAGCTGTGGTCAGTATGGATTACACCTCTACATAAGGAAAACAAAAATCCTCACAACTGGACCAATAAGCAACATTATGATCTATGGAGAAAAAAAAAAATCAAGTTGTCAGGAATATCATTTTACTTGGATCTACAATCAACACCCATGGAAACAGCAGTCAGGAAATCAGATACCATATTGAACAGGGTAGATCTGCTGCAGAAGACCTCTTTAAAGAGTTAAGGAGCAAAGATGTCACTTTTAAGACTGGGGTACTGACCCAAGACATGGTATTTTTTACCTCATAAGCGTATGAAAGCTAGACAATGAATAAGGAAGACCAAAGAAGAGTTGATGCCTTTGAATTGTGTTGTTTGCAAAGACTACCAATAGTTCCTTGAACTTCCAGAAAATCGAACAAATCTGTCTGTGGGAATTGTAGTCGGAATGCTCCTTAGATGCAAGAATGGCCAGACTTCATTTCAACTTCTTTGATCATATTATCAGAAGGGACCAGTCCCTGGAGGAGGATATCATGCTTGGTAAAGTAGAAGGTCAGTGGAGAAGAGGGTGACCTTTAATGAGATGGATTGACATAGTGGCTACAACAATGTATCCAAACATAACAACTGTTGTGAGGATAGCTCTGGAGTGGGCAGTGTTTTGTTCTGTTGTACATAGGGTTGGTATGATTGGAAACCACTCGAAGTTATGTAACAACTAATAACAAAGTTAATGGTGTTGAGATTTGAGGATGGATGCTTGTTTTTTTTATTGTATTATAATTGTCTGTTTTTGTGTATGCTTGAAAATTCCATTAAAAAAACTTGGTGCCATACAATAATTCCCTAAAGCAATTCCCACGGATGCTTTTCTCCTTATTTACATATCAGTATTTTCTCTAGAATTGTCTTATGTCTCTTTGGCTTGAACTAGGTCATAAAGCCTTTCTAACCCAATTGCCATATCCACACACCCTTTTATATTTGATTTCGAGAATATCAAGTAAAGTTTGCAAAAGAAGAATCCTTAGGATTACAAAACCATCCTTTCTTCTTGATGTTTTTTAATTCCTGATTTTTATGTATTTAGTATTTTTTTAAATTAATTGCATTTAGTTTTATAAACTACCTCTTGTGTTTTGTGGAACGAGATAAGTGGTGATATGAATAAAAAACATCCGAAAGGAGTTTTATTTCTCATATTCTTTTCTCTTACACCTAGAAAGATACTGCGTTCTTATAAATGAGACATTTTGGAGCTGTAAAATTAGAAAAAAGCTGCTTGTATGTTGCTATTTTACAAATAACATTTTATGTTGAGAAATCTGTTTTAATTTCTAAGTATCAAAATGGAGCACCATTTTCCTCTGAAAATGTTTTCATCTTTAATTTCTTGTCGATATTAGTAACAGCTTTGTATTTTGTTTTTCTTTTAGATATGGAATATACGAACGATGTCGAGAATTGGTGGAAGCAGGCTATGATGTTCGGCAACCAGACAAAGAAAATGTTACACTCCTCCACTGGGCTGCCATCAATAACAGAATAGACTTAGTCAAGTATGTGTTTTCTGTTTCTTAAGTGGTTAATAATAATTGTTACAAAATTATTAGAAGTAATTACCAAATTAATATCTAAAAATCATGGCTTTTAAAATATAGATTCTATGTACTCTTTTTCTGGAAAAAAATGTCTTTAACAAATATTAAGTGTTTATTATTTGCCAAGTACTATACTAAGTGCTTTTTCAGACTATATTTACTCTTAATTCTTGAAAGAATCATATTTGAAAATCAACATTACTGCCTTTTTATCAGTTGAGAAACTTAAGCACTAAGAGGTTCATTATGCGACTCAGTGGCAACACAGCTAGAACTAAAGTTAGGCTTTCAATCAGGCAATTGGATTTGTAGTTTACATTCTGAAGGTAGATTCCATGGAGAAAAGTAGCAAGAAGGGTTGAAAAGATAATAAAACCAAAAAAAA
>NW_006921777.1:4409862-4410378 GCF_000298275.1 Orycteropus afer afer | reverse complement strand
TCCCTCATCATTAATCTGCTTGGTTAGTGATAATAAGAGATAGTTACATAAGCAGGAGTTACCATGATAGGGAGTCTTAGTAAATCTTGTTGTAGTTGTCTATGACACTTTGGACATAAGATCTGTAGATAAAGGCACAATCTAAAATGGACTCCTTGCAGATGTACAGTTAAGTATAGAGTCTAGAGGCAAATAGGACATCAATGTCAGGTAAGAGAACTTCCCCATAGAATCCTGAAAAATGACTAAACAAGTAAAACTAAAGCACTGAGCTACTGAGCTCCATGAATCACCTTCTTCCATATGGTGTATTTCCATTTTGTTGTTGTTGTTCCTTTTTTTCCTCCTTATCTCTCTCACCTTCTATCTGCCTTCATTGTTTCCTTTTGCCCTTAGTTTGAGTCTTCTGATGTCTCATTATGTTTTTGTTTGTCAGGAAGTATTTTTATTTTATCTCTGTGAAGGAAATTTCCACATGGTATGGAAATTTAGGTTGGCAGGTTTTATTTTTTGTTT
>NW_006921777.1:4407798-4409102 GCF_000298275.1 Orycteropus afer afer | reverse complement strand
TTCTGTGGGTGTATATCTGTTACCTTGTCTCCTTGTGTGCGTGATTATCTTTGAATACTGTGTTTGAAGAATTATTTGTGGAATAATATTAGGACTAAGATGAAGGGATTTCCTTTTGTTTCTGCCAGACCCTTCTTAATTTCTAGATTTTAGATTTTCTACATTACTAAGGTGGCTGTAAACCATGTTAGAACCTGGTTTACTTCAGGTTCTTCTTTACTCTTACAGTAAACCTTTATGGTGTCCCAGACCTTACTTTGCTTTTGTCTGCTTAGCTCACCTCTTGGTCAATTTTTGTGCATCAGCAAATTGCCTCTAGGGTAAGTGATGCCCAAGTGCTTTTCTAACTTCTCTGGGTTTTAGCCTTTTCTTGAATCTGGCTAGGTAAATGTTCTTAAATCTTCTTTATTGTTGTTGTTGTTATGTGCCATCGAGTCAGACCCAACTCATAGCGATCCCTCCTTGGGCTTCTGAAGCAGTATCACTATGGAAGTAGATTGCCCAACCTTCCTTCTTAGGCTTTGCTTTTTCAAGAAAATATTTTTCTATGTTTTATTGAGTTTTTTCATTTGTTTTCAGTGGAAGGATTGGTCCAAATAATCAAGCTTTCTAGTGCCTATTTTTTTTTTTTAATTAATATTATTTAAGGGAGCTCTGGTGGCATAATGCCTAAGGCATTTGACTGCTATCCAGAAGGCTGGCAGTTCAAACCCACTAGCCACTCCTTGGAAGGAAGGTTGGGGCAATCTACTTCTGTAGTGATACCGCCTCAGAAATAAAAATAGTACAGGAAACATCAAATAGTATTTAAAAGCTTACAATGAGAAACAGCAGTTTCTCCCTACCCCTTGGTCTTGTACCGCATAAGTAACTATTTTGAACTGTTCTTCTAGTATTTACTCTTATATTTATATATTATATTGTTTTTATTTAGAAATTTAATTTCTTTATAGAAATTATAATAAACACTTTCCTGCTTATATACTGGATAGATTTTTCCCATATGAGCTCAGTTATGTGAAAGCACTGTCATTTATTGACTGGTTTCGTTGTTGATGGACACTGAGATTGATTCTGGAGTTGTGTTTTTACAAACAATGCTGAGATTAATGTCTTTTTAAAAAATATAAATTATTTGTTATTTTTGGTTGTTGAGAATTTACATAGCAGAACAGATACTAATTCAACAGTTACTACATGTCTCATTCAGCAAGACTGATTGCATTCTTTGAGTTGTGCAGTCATCCTCACTATCCTTTTCTGAATTGTTTCTCCTTCAATAACATAAATTCAGTACTTTGTAA
>NW_006921777.1:4406167-4406753 GCF_000298275.1 Orycteropus afer afer | reverse complement strand
GAAGAGGCCATCCAATTCTCAAAAAATTGGCCAGAGAAAACCTTATGAATAGCAGAGAAACACTGTCTGATACATTACTGTGCACCTTTATGAATAGCCTGGAAACATCGTCTGATACAGTGCAGGTGAACGAGCCCCTTAAGTCAGAATGCTTTCCAAATATGACTATGAAAGAGCTGCATAATCAAAGTAGGACCAACCTTAATGATATGGATAAAGTAAAGCAAAGCTTTTAAGACCTCCATTTGCTGATATGGCAAGGCTCAAATTGAGGCGAAACAGCTACAAGCATCCATTAATAATCAGAACATGGAATGTACAAAATATGAATCTAGGAAAATTGGAAGTTGTCAAAAATGAAATGGAATGCATAAAGATTGATCACCTAGGCATTAGTGAGCTGAAATAGAATGCTTTTGGCCATTTTGAATCAGATAACCATATGATCTACTATGCTGGGAATGACAATTTGACCAAAAGCCAGATGAATTGTGGGATGACATCAAGAACATTATCCATGAAGAAGAAGATCATTAATAAGACAGGAAAGACCAAAATGGATGTCAGAAGAGACTGTGAATCTTGC
>NW_006921777.1:4404491-4405602 GCF_000298275.1 Orycteropus afer afer | reverse complement strand
ATGCCAAGAAATTTGGAACACAGCTATCTGACCAACTGACTGGAAGAGATCCATATTTGTACCCATTCCAAAGAAAGGTGATCCCACAAAATGTGGAAATTATCCAACAATATCATTAATATCACATGCAAGTAAAATTTTGCTGAAGATAATTCAAAACAGTTGCAGCAAGGTATTGATGGGCAACTTCCAGAAATGCAGACTGGATTCAGAAGACGATGTGGAACAAGAGATATCATAGCTGTTGTCAGATGGATCTTGGCTCAAGGCAAAGAATACCAGAAAGATATTTACTTGTGTTTTGTTGGCTATGCAAAAACATTTGACTATGTGGATGATACAAATTATGGATAGCATTGAGAAGAAAGGGAATTCTAGAACACTAAATTGTGCTCATGAGGAACCTGTACATAGATCAGGAGGCTATCCTTCAAACAGAACAGAAGAAAGGGAATTCTAGAACACTAAATTGTGCTCATGAGGAACCTGTACATAGATCAGGAGGCTATCCTTCAAACAGAACAAGGGGATCCTGCATGGTTTAAAATCAGGAAGGGAGTGCATCAGAGTTGTGTCCTTTCACCATACTTACTCAGTTTGTGTGCTGAGCAAATAATCCAAGAAGCTGGACTATGTGAAGAAGAACGTGGCATCAGGATGGGAAGAAGACTCATTAACAACATGTGATATGTAGATGACAGAACTTTGCTTGCTGAAAGTGAAGATGACTTGAAGCATTTACCGTTGAAGATTAAAACACTCTAGTCTGTGGTATGGATTACACCTCAACATAAAACGAAAATCCTCACAACTGGACCAATGAGCAACATCACGATAAATGGACAGAAGATTGAAGTTGTCAAAGATTTCATATTACTTTGCTCCACAATCAACGCCAATGGAAGCAGCAGTCAAGAAATCATATGACATATTGCACTGTGCAAATCTGCCACAAAAGACCTCTTTCAAATGCTGAAGAGCACAGATGTCTCTTTGAAGGGTAAGGTGCACCTAGCCTAAGCTATGGTGTTTCAGTTGCCTCATGTGTGGGTAAAAGCTGGACAGTGAATGAGGAAGACCGAAGAAGAGTTGATGCTTTTTGCGTTGTGGT
>NW_006921777.1:4402996-4403971 GCF_000298275.1 Orycteropus afer afer | reverse complement strand
CACAACAACAGTAAAATAAAAATAATTAGCTGAAGATTTAATGTTTAATAATTTCCTTTTACCTTAAGATTCTTCTTTAAGAACTGCTAATAATGCCTGTAGTCTCTGATTTCAAATCAGGGCTTTACAAAAGAATGTGGAATTTATAATCATCAGAAAACACACTGTGTATGTTCTTTATTCTTCCTCTTTGGGAGCTTTTAAGATTATTTTCTTCATCTCTGAGTATATTAAGAGTTTTTTTTTTTTATTTTTAAATTCAATTTATGGGCACTAAATGGCCACATTTAATCTGCAAATTTGTGTTTTTAGTTCAGGCAACTTTTCTTGTATTGTGCCCTCAATAATGTCTTGCTGTCATTTTCTCTTTCAGGAACTCTAACTTGTTAGATACTGGCATCTATCAGATTAAGTATCTTATTTTCTTACCTTTTTTATAACTACATGTTATCTTCTAACCTACGTATTACCCCAAAAATGCTGGGGTTTGTTCCCTGGAGTGACACAGCCAATAGTCCACACCATAGTTCAAGAAGAAATACATTTAATTAGGAGTGTACCAGTGAGAAATGGACGGGGTCTCAGTGACTCCAAAAATGCTTACTTTGCTCAGTGCTTAAAATCAGTGGTTCTTATTCTAAGGAAGAAGAGACACAGTACATACGCAGGGATGACCGGTTTTAGATCATAGGGTGCAGCAGGAGATGCAGATGTATCTTAGAAACAAGTTAGCGATAACACAAGGTTGATGCCAGGTTTTAAAGAAATAGCATTTTAACTAAAAATATGGAGTCTTATTTTAACAATATGGAGTCAGGCCTAACAAAGCAAATATCTTTATCCTCACATAGCCATTCTATTTTTGGGAGATTTTCTTAGTTTATCTTCTAATCTTTCTTGTGAATTTGTAATTTTTCTATGGCATTTTCAGTTTTCAGTCATTCTTTCTTGACTTTTGTTCCTTTAAAAAAAAAA
>NW_006921777.1:4400791-4402501 GCF_000298275.1 Orycteropus afer afer | reverse complement strand
GTAAACTCACTGCCCCTTAAATTTCTCATCTGAATGATGAGTTTCTGTGGTCAATTTGATCACTTACAGTTGTGTGAAAGAGCACAATGTTCAAGACAAAAATTCTTTATTAATTAAGCTAAACTGTTGTTTGGTTTCCATCACTTGTCTGTGGGTCTGTCAGTTTCTTGTACTGGGTGGCTTGCATGTTCCTGTGAGGCTGGAGGCAGAATTACCCAGGGTGAACAGGTTTCATTGGAGCTTCAAGATTAAGACAGACTTGGAAGAAGGACAAGGCCATCCACCTTTGAGATATAATTGACCACTGAAAACCTTATGAGTAGCATGAAACATTATCTGGTAAACTACTGGAAGTAGAGCCCCTCAGGTTGGAAGGCACTTAAAATATCACTGGGAAAGAGCTGCCTTCTCAAAGTAGAGTCAACCTTAATGATGTAGATGGAGTAAACTTTTTGCGACCTTCATTTGCTGATGGAGCACAGCTCAAAATGGGAAGAAACAATTACAAATGTTCATTAATAATAAGAATATAGAAGTATGAAGTATGACTCTAGAAAAATTAGAAGTTATCAGAAATGAAATGAAACACATAAAGATCGATACCCTAGGCATTAGTGAGCTTAATTGGACTGGTATTGGCCATTTTGAATCAGATAGTCATATGGTCTACTATGCTGGGAATGACAAAGTGAAGAGCAATTGCATTGCATTCGCTGTCAAAAAGAACATTTCAAGATCTAGTCTATGGACTTCCGGTAAGATGGAGGACTAGGCAGACAAGTGACACAGGCCCTTTTCAACAAAGAAGAGAGAAGCCAATTGACAGGGATATAGAAGTAATCCTGGAGCACTGAGCTTTGAAAGGAACTGTGCAAAAGTGGATTAGGCACCAACTAGTCTGAACGAAAACAGTGAGTTCGGAGACGGTCAGAGCTGCGGACTCCCAGCTACTCTGATGGGACCAACAACCTGAATATTTCCAAGTAGTGTTGGGACCTGAGAATTGACCTAAAGATCACTCCCAGTCACCAAGGGCTGCAGGAACAACTGTGCTGGTGGCCTATGACTAGGAAGGGAAACAGCAAGGAGGGAGACAACCTGAGCTGTTGACTTTCCACTGTCCAGAGAGCACAAGCATTTTGATTGTTTACATGCAGCAGCCTTTTTGGATATTTAAAGTGACCAAGGGTGTAGCCATTTTGAATCTTTACAAGGGCAACTATTTTGGATTTTAAAGTGATAGCATTCTTACTCAGATTCCTAAGAATAGGCTTTGTTTCCAAGGTCGGCAGGGACATATGAGAGGCTGACAATAGGAAAGGAGACAGATGGTGAGTGTATAAGTGCTATCAACTAGCAAATAGAAGAGCACAGTACCCTGCTTGCATAGATAACATACAAACAAAACAAAGAAAATGAAAATCGTGGGCAAGTCACTTCAGCATACAATCACCAATTAAATATAAACACAGAAACATCACAATGCCTCGGAGACAACACACCATCACAGTCCACACAAAGCAGCAAGATGAAGGGACCAACATACAGACCAAAATACATCCCTGAGGAATATGCAGCATTTGAACTCCCTGATAAGGAATTCAAGAGAATTATATTTAGGTATCTTCAACAAATTGAGAGACAGATCAAGGAAAACACAGATAAAAACAATTTTGAAAGACAGTACAAGAGCAAAAAGACAAAATAAAT
>NW_006921777.1:4388857-4397561 GCF_000298275.1 Orycteropus afer afer | reverse complement strand
AAAAAAAAAAAAGGAAAAGAAATGGTGAAATAAAAGAGCTGAACAGAAATTATCAAAGGACAGCTTGAGAAGACAAAGTATTACAATGAAATGTGCAAAGACCTGGAGTTAGAAAACCAAAAAGGAAGAACACACTTGGCATTTGTCAAGCTAAAAGAACTGAAGAAAAAATTCAAACCTCAAGTTGCAATTCTGTGGGCAAAATATTGAACAGTGCAGCAAGCATGAAAAGAAGATGGAAAGAATACACCGAGTCATTATTCCAAAAAGAATTGGCTGATGCTCAGCTATTTCAGGAGGTGGCATATGGTCAATAACCAATGGTTTGAAGGAAGAATTCACAGATTGCACTGAAGGAATTGGCGAAAAACAAGTCTCCAGGAGTTGACAGAATACCCTTGACATATTTCAACAAACGAATATAGTGCTGGAGGCACTTACTCGTTTATGCCAAGTAATTTGGGAGACAGCTACCTGGCTAACTGACTGGAAGAGATTCATATTTGTGCCCATTCCAAACAAAGGTGATGCAACAGAATGTGGAAATTAGTGAACAATGTCATTAATATCACACGCAAATAAAATTTTTCTGAAAATAATTAAAAAATGGTTGCGGCGGTATATTAAAAGAGAACTTCCAGAAACTCAAGCTGGATTCAGAGGAAGATGTGGAACAAGGGATATTATTGCTGATGTCAGATTGATCTTAGCTGAAAGCAAAGAATACCAGAAAGAAGTTTACCTGTGTTTTATTGACAATGCAAAGGCATTTCACCTTAGTGAAAACTAAGGTGCACCTAACCCAAGCCATGGTATTTTCATTTGCCTCATGTGCATGTGAAAGCTGGGCAATGAATGGGGAAGACCAAAGAAGGGTTGATGCTTTTGAGTTGTGGTGTTGGCAAAAAATAGTGGAAGTATCATGGACTGCCAGAAGAACTATGAGATCTGTCCTGGAAGAAGTGCAGCCTGAATGTTCCTTGGAAGCGAGAATGGCCAGACTTCATCTCACATGCTTGGTGTAAAGTGCAGTGTCAGCAGAAAAGGGGAAGGCCCTCAATGGAATGGATTGATACAGTGGCTGCATTGATGGGCTCAGTTATAGCAAGGATTGTGAGGCAGGCACAGGACCAGGCAGTGTTTTGTTCTGCTGTACATAGGGTTGCTATGAGCCGGTGCCAACCCAGTGGAACCTAACAACAACAACAACAACACTGTATAAAAATGGATAGATGAATATATGAACATGGAATTAAGAAGAACCTTTCTGGTCTGGAAAGAAAGTTAGAGATAATATGAGAGTCATTTAGTATTTTAAAGTAATACCTTAGGTTCGATGAACTATATACTGTGAAAAAATGTTTTATTATCTGTTTATGTAACATATAACATATATGGACTTGCTGTAAAGTAAGTTAACTAACAAATTATCTTGTATGAATTTTTCTAAATGAACTTTAGAATCATTTTGTCAAATTAAATTTGTATTGAGAATGTTTTTAGAGAAATATGTACATACCTTTATAGCATTAAGTCCTACACACCTGAAATATGGTGTGAATTCCTTTCCTTAAGCCTTCTTTTAGTTCTTATATTTATGTTAATTTTAGTCTGTATTTTCTACTACTTTTATTGGTTTATATACAGCAAAGTCTGCCTATCTCTCTTTAAATTTAACATATTTTTTACTTGCTATTGTGATTTTTTTAATCATTTATCTGTTAGTTTGTAATTTTCAGTTAATAGAGAAATGATTTACACATTTAAGTATGGAAATGTTGGTATACACTTACTCCTTACTCATCGATTATCTCGTTATCCAACATTTTGCATTCATAGCAACTTTGAAAAAATTTTCAGGTAGTACCTCAGATGGGGTGGGCCCATGGCTGGCCTAGGGTGTCCTCTGCAGGCCTCCCCAAACTATGTACTGGAGGCTTAAGTGATGACCAGGCCATGTAAGGGATGGCAGCCAATCAGCTGTTGATGCCTTCTCCCATTTGTCTGTGATATCTCAATCTTCATGCAGAGGGTTCACCCTGACAGCAGGACAATGCAGAGTTGCTGGTGAGCCAGAGCCCAGTGCCACCAGGGAGGTCATTGGTGGGAGGTGGGATCGAGGGAGATGGTAGGGAGCTTCATAGACCTGTGGGGCAGGGCAGACGGAGGATGAGAGGAATCTCCGCCCAGGGCAGGTAGTATGTGGAGGATTGGCAGAGTCCTCCCCAGAGAGGGACACAATGAGCAAAGGACAACCAGCGTCCTCACCCAAGGCTGGTGGGAGGCAGCAGGTTGTAGGCAACACCTGACTACCATCCCTACCACCCCCAACCCTTGTGGGCTCCATGATAGTAGAGAAAACATGGTGGAGAAGGGGAGCCATGAGCATCCTGACATATGCCTGGTGCACCTGACAGACTGTGAGTGACTGAGGCAGGGAGATGCCTGGGCTGAAGATGAGGCTTGGCCCCTGACTCCTGGCATAATGCCTGTTTCACATAACAACCAGATCTTTGGAAACTAACTATGTTAATAAGTAAGGAATGGATGTATTTCTTTTGTAATTGGTCCCCTTGATGAATCTCTTTATTAACATGTTTTTTTTTGTTTTTGTTTTTTCCCAGTTGATTCTTTTGTATTTTCTATGTAAACAGCTATATTGTTTGGGGATGATTTTAAAATATATGTTACTTTCATACACAAACACACACAACACATACACACCACAGCGTACACATGTGTTTGTGTAAAATTTATTTTTTTCCTTCTTATGTTGGATAAGAATTTCTGTACAGAGGCTAAATAATAGAGATAATTGTTTTTCTATCATGTAAAATATTTGGAAATTTCTAACACATTAGTGTAAAACATCAGCTCAATTACTTAAACTTGTTTAAATGATCAGTATTAGAGACCTGTAGGATATCTTACAAAATATTGCCCTCCTTTTAAGATTTTTTTAACACAATCTTTGAAGATATATATTTTAAAGTCTTTTGTATTTCAAAACATAGGGGTTATTCATAACTTCATGAATATTCCTTGATAAATAACCTTCTTGTTTTGCAAGGAAGCTTGAGTGAAAATAAGAATCATGTAATTTTCTCAGGTTTGGGGCTCTATGCTCACAGCTGGAAAGAACAACACATTGTAAAAATACACTATTTCCAAGAGTTTAAGGCACTCTGATGGCACAATGGTTAAGCGCTCGGCTGCCAGCCAAGAGGTGGGTGTTGCAAACCACCCATTTTGTGGAAGAAAGAGGTGGCAGTTTGCATCCGTAAAGATTTAGAGCCTTGGAAACCTTATATAGCAGTTTTACTCTGCCCTATAAAGTGGCTGTAAGTCAGAATGGACTAGACACCAATGGTTGTTTTCAGGAGTTTACAATGTAGAGGTTATTCTTTTTCAGTATGTAGTAAAAAGTTTCTCTGTACTCGTGAAGAAATATTTATACCTTTAGAATAGTTTGGAACTCTATTTCTATTTCTATACTCATTTCTGTTATTCATTGCCAAATCCCTAGTAAAGATTTGGAATATATCAGATGTAAGTAAAAATGACACTCAGGAACAGATAAATTGATTACAGAGAAAGGAATGTAGATTGATTTTTTTAAATATCAATTGAGATTTAAAAAAAAGAAAAATCATATCCTATCGAAGCTATTCTTTGAGCTTTTCTTTTTGGGTTCCATCCTAATCATTTTCAAAAAATAGTTTGCACTATTACATATGGTATCTTCCATGTACCTTAAAGAAACAATTCAGGGATAGTTAAATGGTTGTATTCTTAATAGAGTGATATTCTGGAAATACTTTGTTACGATACTTTGAAGTATTCTGTATAATAAAGTTGGGCCTATATTGCATAATGCTTTAAAAGCACCAATTCAACAAATATTTATTAAAAATGTCTGAATCAGGCACATTAATATTAATTTTATTATATGTTTAAAGCTGTACACACTAAGAGTGAATGCATGAGTGATCTAAAGCAGTAACTGGTTAGAACAATTTGGGAACTTAAGTAATATACGTACGTCAAAATTAGACATCAATGCTGTGAAGTCATTTATAGTCAAGACTCAACTACATTGACCAAACCCAAAAGAAAGCATTATAGTAAGTAACTAGATTCTTGCAATTTCATAAGATACCAAGATGTTTTGACATTAATATGCTAAGCAATGAGGTTGCTAATTTTTTAAAAAAAGAAATATGGCTTTAACAAAGTACAATAAGAAACTTTTGTTCTTTACAGTTTATAAAGTTCTTACACGTAGTTTGTATGATTTAATCTTCAGTAATCTTGTGAGAAAAGTAAAGCTTAAAGAACTAAGTTACCCAAGGTAGAGTAAGTGTGTTGCTTATTCTACAGTTCTTTGTGCTGCTACTATCTGATCCACATCTTTGTTGTTCTTTAACTACCTTTTAGTTTTTATACAATTGCTATATGGTGGTGTTATTCTTATTAGTACCTTAAAACAATTATTTTCATTTTACTTCTAGAACAAATGAAAAAATGTATTTGATATAAAATTATTTAAAATATATCATAAAAGATTATTGTATCTTCAAAGGCACAAGCTAGCATGTGATCTAAAATGGAAAACATATTATCTGTATTTTTCACATAATTTTTATAAATTGAAAATGACAGTTTTCTAAATCATTTTAAATTTTGTCTTACAGGTACTATATTTCAAAAGGTGCTATAGTGGATCAACTTGGAGGTGACCTAAATTCAACTCCATTGCACTGGGCTACAAGGTTCATTTAAATTTACTTCCGGAATATTTTTTCCTTTGGTTCCTTTATTAGTTCACACTTTTTTTTGTGCAACTTTTTTTTTTAGTGATAAGCTAAAATGAATAGGAAAATTTATCCTAGTAGTTAATCTCCTTAGTATGCTAATATATTGCTGTACAGTGTTAGCTTCATTGAAAGCAAAGTTTGTTTTCCAAAGTGCACTTAGGGAATTAACCACACAGACATGGATCCTGTCAATTATAAGATTGAGTTAAACTCAATATTAGGTAAATATAATAGTTTCACAGCCTTAAATATATTTATAATTAAAAAACTAGCCCTGTTCATGGGACTATGAACTCCTATTATAATAGAGTTAATAATTTTTTTATTACATTGAAAGAAGTTAGGAGTATCTCCATAAATAATCAAAAAATATTATTCTAGTTAAGACTTTTTAAGAGCCATAAAATCCTAAATATGTTTTGAAGTATAATTATGGTAAAATAGCTTTGAAAAATATTTTTGTAATCTTTTTTTATCTTTATCCTAATTATAAAAGATCTTTTCAGATTGTCCTGTTTGAAATGATTCAATGTTCATTCTTCTATGTTTTAGACAAGGCCATCTATCCATGGTTGTGCAGCTAATGAAATATGGTGCAGATCCTTCATTAATTGATGGAGAAGGATGTAGCTGTATTCATCTGGCCGCTCAGTTTGGACATACCTCAATTGTTGCTTATCTCATAGCAAAAGGACAGGTAAACTATCACAGTGTGGATTTCAATTTGATTTTCTACATGATTTAAACTTTAACTAACATCGGTGTTATATGTGTAACAACCTGGTGATACTTCAATAGTACTTTTTGATATCATGAAAATAAATAGTATGATACTGAGTCATTTAAAGCAGTAAACATAAAAATAAGTGACAATCATGAATCAGATAATGGCCCATTATGTTTAGTTTTTATTTCTGAGAGTGATAGAAATGGATCCCAGAAAGTTAGGGAAATAATTTATGTATTTGATCTTTTTTTAAATTACTTCTTTTGAATCTATCATCTGGATTCATTTAAATGTTTTTTGAAATTATTTACTCATTTTCTATATTAATTACTTCTTGAAGATGATGAATTCTTGAAGATCAGTTTCTCAATTTCTGCTTGTTCTGGTTACCTGGTACTGCTCTGACAAGAATATACCACAAATGGGATAGCTTAAACAAACAGTAGTTTATTCTCTTACGATTTGGAGGCTTTAAGTCCAAGTTCAAAGTGCCAGGCTCTAGGGGCTGGGGGCAAGCCCCTCAGCCTTGGGTTTTAGCTCTGCCTCTAGCTCCTGGCCCACTGGAACTAGAGGCTTTTCTTCACTCAGACAGCTTTTGTCTACTGAGGCTGCCAAGCCCAAGGTTGACTAGTAAAAAGGCACAGTCCCAATATTACCAAATCACATGGCAGGCCATTAATTCAAGTCCATTGTAAGTCCCAGGGTCAGCAGAGAATGGCAGGCTGCTGAACAACGACACAGCTACAAGCAGGCTTCAAGGTGCCATAAGCTAGAGACCATTCCCCAAGGCTTCTGCATATACACAGGAAGCAAATCATGTCCCCTAAGGCAGCTACTCAGCTGCTCACAGTAGATTCCACCATGGAGTTGATTACCAGTCTCATCATGGGGAATACTACATCCAGCAGCCCAGCCATTCAACCAGGCCCAGCCAAGTTGACACACAAACTGACCTACCACACTGTTATATAAAATAATACCTCTCTTATCAGAAAATGACTTCTCGTAATTTTTCCTAATTATTAAATGTGCAGTGTCCATTGACACATTCAATATCACATGATTTATATGTAGTTTATATGTTTTTATATTTTGTAAAAGTAATGTTATTGGGTGCTCTTCCATTTGCTTTTTCTTGTTATACTAAGGATTTTATTACAAAACTAAGATAAATGAGTTTAATTCATTGCTGCGAGCATCTAGTCTTTAAAAGTTTTTGCTGCTTTAGAATTTGAATAGTATTTATTTTGTGAGTGCTTTAAGAGATTTGTTGTTTGGCAGTATCCAGGCAATTAAGGTTGAGTGTTGTACATTAACCATAGGAAAACAGGCATAGACTGCTTAATTACTTAAAGGAAAACTTTCTTATCTATTATTACTGTGTTAACAAACAATAGCAACCATTTATTATTTCTCACAATTCTGTTGGTTGACTGGGCTGAGTTGGGTTAGTTCTTCCTATGTGATATTGGAGGGCTACAGTTATTAGTGTTCACTGGGCTAAAAGATGGCTTATTCACATATCTGGTGCCTTGGTTGTTGTTGTTGTTGTTGTTGTTATATGCCATTGAATCAGCCCCAACTCATAGCGACCCCTCCTTGGGTAGAAATGCCTATATAGCTGGGCTTCACTGTGATGCTAAGAGGACTAGGCCTCTTTCTTTCTCTTCTCTCCGTTCAGTCTCACAACTGCTTCTCCACAATACCTTACCACATGGTTTTTCTAGCAGTAGGAACAGACTTCGTACATGGCCAGAGCCCCTACATGGCAGCTTATAATTCCTAAAAGCATAAGCAGGACCTGTTTTCTGTCTTTTTAAGTCTTAACTTTTGAACTGGCACAGCAACAGTTTTGCCTCATTCTATCAGCTAACACAAATGACAAGGCCAAACCATATTCACTGTGGGAAAGGATAATGCAGGGGTGTGAATACCAAGTGGCAAGGTTCATTTGGAAGCATCTTTGGAGACAGCCCTACTTTAGGGAATTATCCTTGTGCTGCTATGGTTTCTTCTGGTTTGGAATCAGCAAACTGACCAAAAGGCCAACTCCAGCTTTGTGTTTATAAATAAAGTTTTACTGGAACATAGCCATACTGACTTGTTTATATTTTATCTATGGCTGCTTTTATGGCTACAACAAGAAAGTTGAGTAGTTGCAACAGAGGCCATATGGCTTAAAATTCACTGCTATTAAATTGATTCTGACTCATAGCGACTCAAGTGGCTTACCAAACCTAAAATATTTATTTGTTTTCTGACTGCAATGTGCCGTACTCACAAGTTCTTAGTGAAGACTGTTTAGAGCAGAACACAGACCAGCATTGTTCTGATGACATGGTCAAAGGTATTTATTACTCACAGAATAAACAGGGCAAGAATGATTAGAACAGCATCTACCATCATTAGCCAAGGTTCCCTGAAGTAGACTCCTGTCCCAGGGTACTTCTAGATTCATCCAAGCATGCCCCATTTCACTTGGGAAAAGTATAGAACCTAAGTCCCTTTCTCCTGGGGTTGCATACTAACAGGACAACCATCTCTACATGCCTGATAGTGATAGCATGTACAGAGAACAGACAGGAGAAAGGGGTCATAAAAGGTATAAAGTGGTAATACAAGTGGAAGGCCCTCTGCAGGCAGTTGACATCATTTATTGGCCTTGTTCAATGCTGAAAGTTTTCACTACTTTATGCCAAGAAATTTGGAAGACAGCTGTCTAGCCAACTGACTGGAAGAGATCCACATTCCAAAGAAAGGTGATCTGACAAAATATGGAAATTACTAAACAGTATCATTAAAGTAAAATTTTGCTTAAAATAATTAAAAAACTGTTTAACATTACATTGACAGAGAACTGCCAGAAATTCAGGACTGATTCAGAAGAGGGCATGGAGCAAGAGATATCATTGCTGATGTTAGATGGATCTTGACTAAAAGTAGAGAATACCAGGAAGATGTTTACTTGTGTTTATTGACTATGCAAAGTCATTAGACTGTGTGGTTCATAACATACTGTATGAGTAACATTGCAAAGAATGGGAATTCCAGAACACTTAATTGGGCTCATGCTGAAGCTATACATAGACCAAGAGGCAGTTGTTCAAACAAAACAAGGGAATAATGCATGATTTAAAATCAGGCAGGGTGTACATCAGGG
>NW_006921777.1:4383341-4388201 GCF_000298275.1 Orycteropus afer afer | reverse complement strand
GTTCTTTGGTCATGTTATAAGAAGAAATGAGTTCTTGGAGAAGGATATCATGCTTGGTAAAGTAGAGGATCAGCAAAAAAGGGGAAGACTTTCAATGAGATGGATTGACACAGTGGCTGCAATGATGGGCTCAAGCATGGCAATAATGATTGTAAGGATGATTCAGGATCAGGCACTGTTTCATTCTGTTGTAGTTGGGTCACTATGAGTTGGGACTGACTCCATGACACCTAGTAACAATAACAGCAAGGTGAGTGACTATTCCCTGATGGCTATTCTCAATTTTACTGGCATCAGAAGTAGTTCTTCCTTCTTTATCCCTCTAACAGAGCTTAAATCGAGTTGTGGTTTTCTTCATAGGGCAATCATATCTGCCAAAAGCACAGTATGTATCTATCGTTGTTGTTATTAGGTGCCATTGACTTGATTCTAACTGATAGCTACTCTGTGTACAACAGAATGAAACACTGCCCAGTCCTGCACCATCCTCACCATCCTTACCATCCTTATTATGTTTGAGCCTATTGCTGGCAGCCACTGTGTCAATCCATTTCATTGCGTGTCTTCCCCTTTTTCTCTGTCCCTCCACTTTATATCCTCCAGGTTCTGGTCCCTTCTGACAATATGACCAAAATAGGTGAGACGGAGTCTGGCCATTCTTGCTTTTAAGGAGCATTTTGGTTGTACTTCTTCCAGGACAGGTTTGTTTGTTCTTATGGTAGTCTTAGCAGCTTGGAAGACAGTGAGAGATCATAGTACATGGGTGTACTCAGTTGGCACTGACCTTCACAGAAGAAAGTTGGTTAGACCCCTGTTTCAGAGTATTCAAATTTTTTTGTGGACTAATATATGATAGAGGGGGGACTTGTAAAGAAGTAGGTAGGAAACCTTTCTTAGAGTCTTGACAGAATTAAACATTGAAGTCATCTGTGCCTGGAATGTTTTTTGTGTGTAAGAACATTCTTGATAATGAATTAAATTTCCTTAATAATAACATTCATATTTTTAAATTTTTTCTTGTGTCAGCTCTGTCATTTTGTGTTTTCCAAGGAATTTGTTTAATCTAAATCAGCATGGATAGCCTGTCTCTCTTTGTGATTTGTGCTTTCAGCAGTTTTAGGCTTTTTACAAAAAGAATTTCCAAAGAATTTTATTTTAATATTTCATTGATTTCTACTTTTATTATTTCTTTTTTCTATTTACATACAGTTTAATTTTATCTTTTTTCTAGTTTCTTAAGGCATATTGTCCTGGTGGAAATATAGTTTTGTAGTATTAGATGGTTTAGTGTATGAGGTTTAAGGGAAAGAGTATGTGAAGTGAGAAGCAGACTGGTAGCTCCAAAATGAAAATATAGCTTACGTATGTAAGGGTAACTTACTGTAAGAAATGTTTAAAACTTCTAACTTACTACAAGGAATGGCTGAATTTTGGTCATTGTTGGATATTGTTTTGTGACATCAAACTGAATGAAGCAGTCGGTAGTGCTGTAGCATGTGACAGTGTCTCTAGTGGCTTTCTGTATTACAGATATAAATTTGTAATACACAGTCATACTTTCTCTTTCATTTATTAACTGAGAAAGAGAATTGTGTATTTTTGAGGTTTTTTTTTTTTTGGTCTTTTTGTTACCTTACTGATTTTGGAGCTTGAATGATTTCAGTAGTGTTTTTAACTCTGGCATATCTAGACTGTAAAATTCTTAAGAAGCAGTATGATGCTAATGATGACAGATGTCTGGCATATAATAGTTTTCTTTCCTATGAGTAAATTATTTTTTCTGCTTACAAAAGTAACACATGCTTATTGTAAGATATTTAAAGCTATCAGAAGGATATGACATAGAAAATTAAATCCACCTCTTACCCTACTCTCCAGTATAACTTCCTCTAACAGTTTAGTATATATTTTACCAATTTTTTAAATCCATGTATACATTAACATGTTATAAAAGAATTCTCCATTGTGCATTAAATTACATTTTGAGTGAGGTCTAGAGTCCTCTGGCCTGCAGAGTGCTATGTGGTCTAGTCCTTGGATAGCTCTCAAACTCTGTTACCTCCCTTTCATTCACTGTGCTTTAAATTAAATAATTTCCTTGCAATTTTTTTTAGCAAGTCAGATGCACTACTGTTTCTTAGTCTTTGTGCTCACTATTTCTTTAACTTGGAATATTCTTTCATGAGATAGTCACACATTCTCTCTCTTACTTCAGTCAGATCGCTTTTCAAATTTTATTAGTTGCTGTCTCCAGTTATCATGGAAGAAAAATCAGGTAGTCTGCTTCTGCAAAGATTTACAGCCTTGGAAACCTAATGGGGGTTGCTGTGAGTCAGAATCAACTTAATGGCACTAAGTTTGGTTTGGTTGAGTTTTATTCCCAGTTATAAGAAATAATAAAACTACTAGTATATTTTTATTTTCTCCTTCCATTTCCTGTTTCTAATTATCTGACTTTAGTCAGCAATATTTTCTTACTGTTAACTTTGTCTTGATAAAATAAGACTACATTTCTACTTGATTTTTCAGCTTTGAATAATATCCTTTGATTAATAGCTGTTACAGATGAGGTACTCAGCATACTTTCTTTTCCCATTTCTTTGCAATTAATGTTAGTTGTATCAATTTTACATTGAGGGCATATAACAAAAGGAACCCTGGTAGTGCAGTAGTTAAGTGCTCGACTGCTAACTGAAAGGTTGATTCAAGATCACTAACTGCTCTGTGGAAGAAAGATGTGTGGCAGTCTGCTTCCGTAAAGATTATAGCCTTGGAAACTCTATGGGGCTGTATCTTATTGAGTTGCTGTGAGTTAGAATCAACTTGATGGCAGTAGATTTGTTTTTGTTCAGGGCATATAACATTTCCACTCATTTGTCTCATTGTTTTATATTAGTTATGCTGTTAAATATATTCAGTGCTCACTACCAATTCTTTTGGATGATTTTCAAAGGAAAATGCTAAATTATAGAGCCTTGTTGATCACGGAATTCTCATAAACTTTATGATCTCATAAACTTATTAATTCTGCCTAATAGAGACTACCTATATCTCCAGCTAAACTTGGAAAAGAAGTACCAAATTTTAAACTCTGACCCAAAGAGAGAAAAAGTTGAATTTTATTTTTCTTTTAGTACTATAGAGATTTGGCATAAATTTTACGTTTTATTTATTGAATTTTTAAAATATTTGTAACAAAGGACTCAACTTTGAAGAAAGAAAAAGAAACTTAAACATGATAATTCACATTTTGCTTTAATTAGACATCAAATATGGGTTTAGCTTTCTTGAAACCAGGACAGTGAAGGAAGTAAAATTAAGTCATGGTTCTTAGCTCTCATATAAGAAACAAAGAAGCTTGTCATTTCTTCAGAGATAATTTATTTTAAATCACATAATTATTGATAAAAAAAGTCAACCTGTATATTAGAAATACTGAGTGAGATTACAGAAGATATGTCCATCAATACCATTAAAATAAGTAAAAAAAATGGATTTTTAATTGATAAGACATACCAGTTACAACTCAGTATTCATTGTGAGGAGCTAAAACTATTGATATTCAAGGATACGTGTTCCAGTTCTCTAATAATAATGATTCTCAGCTGTTTTTCCTGCTTCGATATGTTTGAGTAATGTTCATATTTGAGACTTATTCCTATTAGAAATATTGTTTCACAAAGAACTGCTGCAGAGATATACAGTGTTTTACAGTATACTTACTGTAACTCAGTCCTTCTCTCTTCATTGATTGGTATATTAGACAACACAAGTTGAGTTAGAACTGCTGGTTTAATATAACCCAGGAACAAGAAACGAGGAAAGGAAAAAGAAAATACTTATTGAATGTCTGTTATATTCCAGGATGTGGACTAGGTGTTTTTCATGTATTCTATGTCATTAACACAGAAGTATTTTGAGGCCATTGTTATTATTTCCATTTTTAGATGAGGAAGCTGAACCTCAGAGAAATAAAGTGATTTTACTATTCTGTAGTGAAGCATGGAATTCAAAACCATGTTGATCCTATTCCAAAGTCTAGTTCGGTGGAGTAGTGCCTAAGGCATTTGACTGATAACCAGGGGCTAGCGGTTCAAACCTACCGCCACTCCTTGGAAGGAAGATTGAGCAATCTACTTCTATAGTGACACTGCCTCAGAAACCCAAGAAGGGGTCTCTATGAGTCGGGTCTGACTTGACGGCAATGAGTTAGGGTTTGTTTTTTTTTTAATGCCTTTCCAAAACCTCTATAAAAAAGTCTTTTTCATTTAACAAATGGTTAAATGATATATTTAATAACACGATCTGTTCTACTAGGCACTGAGAATACAGATATACTAATGTAACATCTGTCTTCAAGAACTGCTGTTCTAGTTAATGAGACAGATGTGCCAGCCATAGAGTTTAATCAGTATAGGTAGGAATGGGTTAGGTTTTAATTTCAGGGAAATGAAATTGATAGAATCCCTGATACATTAGAACGTCTTGAAAGGAGACTGAGATAACTAATGCAGCGTTTTGGTGGTAGTTCTAATTTGCTAAAAAACTAAGCCGAAGAGGGGGGAAGTTTCATAGAAAGCAAAAGTTGCATAGGTGAGGAAATGTAATCATAGTTTGGATGGGAATAGTATTCATATATATTCATAATAATGTATATATAAAATATTTATATTACCAAAATTGTAATCGATCTCTTGAAGGAAGAGAGAAGAGAAAAGGTATCTATTTTTATGGATGAGGGAGAAGAAAAAGAGAAATTCTAATCTTCTTAAATACCTATCTAAAACTGAAAAACTAAGAAGTAGAAGTACTTATTTAGAAACATGGAAGTGTAAATACCAAAATACTGAGTTTAAAAAA
>NW_006921777.1:4379444-4382266 GCF_000298275.1 Orycteropus afer afer | reverse complement strand
AAATGGTCTTTGCTTTGAGCCATGATCTGTCTGACATCAATAATGATATCCCTCATTCTACATCTTCTGAATCCAGCTTGCATTTCTGGAATTTCTCTGTCAGTATACTGCTGCAGCTGTTTTTTAAATTATCTTCAGTAAGATTTTACTTGCACGTGATACTAATGATATTGTTTGATAATTTCCACATTCTTTGGGATCACCTTTCTTTGGAATGGGTACAAATACGATCTCTTCCAGTCAGTTGGCCAGGTAGCTGTCTTCCAAATCTCTTGGCATAGTTAAGTGAGTGCCTGCAGCATGGCATACATTTGTTGAAACATCTCAATGGGTGTTCCGTCAGTTCCCAGAGCCTTGTTTTTCACCAGCTCCTCAGTGCAGCTTCAACTTCTTCCTTCAGTACCATTGGTTCTTGGTCATATGCCGCCTCCTGAAATAGATGAACATCAACCAATTCTTTTTGGTACCATGACTCTGGGCATTCCTTCCATCTTCTTTTGATGTTTTCTGCATCAGTCAATATATTACTCATAGAATCTTTCAGTATTGCACCTCAAAGCTTGAATTTTCTCCTCATTTTTTTTCAGCTTGAGAAATGCTGAGCATATTTCTTCCCTTTTGGTTTTCTAATTCCAGGTCTTTGCACATTTCTTTATAATAATTGACACCTTCTCGAGTTGCTCTTTGAAATCTTTTGTTCAGCTCTTTTATCTTGCATTTCTTCCATTTGCTTTAGCTACTCTTCAGTCAAGGGCAAATTTCAGAGTCTCTTCTGACATCTATTTTGGTCTTTTCTTCTTTTCCTCTCTTTCTAATGGCCTTTTGCTTCCTTCATGGATGATGTTCTTGATGTAATCCTACAATTCCTCTGGTTTTCAGTCATTGGTGTTCAGTGCATGAAATCTATTTTTACTTGGTCTCTAAATTCAGGAGGGATATAATCAAGGTCATATTTGGCTCTTAGGGACTTTTTACAATTGTCTTCAGCTTCAACTTGAACTTGCATATGTGCATTTGATGGTCTGTTCCACAGTCAGCTTCTGGCCTTGTTTTGGCTGAAGATATTGAGCTTTTCCATTGCCTCTTGCCACAGATGTAGTCAATCTGATTCCTATGTGCTCTGTCTGGTGAAGTCCACATGTATAGCCACCGTTTGTATTGTTGAGAAAAGGTGTTTGTAATGAATAAGTCATTGGGCTTGTGTAGTCAATCTGATTCTTGTGTACTCCATCTGACTAAGTGTACACATATAGCCATCATTTATGTTGTTGAGAAAAGATGTTTGCAGTGAATAAGTCAGTGGTCTTGCAAGTTTGTCAAGTGATCTCCAATGTTACTTCTATCACCAAGGCCATATTTTCCAACTACTGGTAATTCTTCTTTGTTTCCAATCTTTGCATTCTAGTCACCAGTGATAATAAACACATCTTGATTGCATGTTTGGTTAATTTCAGACTGCAGAGGTTGGTAAAAATCTTCAACTTCCTCATCTTTGGCTTTGGTGGTTAGTGCATAAATTTGAATAATAGTAGTAGTAACTGGTCTTCCTTGTAGGCGTATAGATATTATCCTATCACTGACAGCATTGTACTTCAGGATATACCTTGATTCATTGTGATGATGAATGCCATGCCATTTCTCTTCAACTTGTCATTCCTGGCATAGTAGATCATGTAATTGTCTGATTCAGAATGGCCAAAACTGGTCCATTTAAGCTCACTAATGCCTTGCATATCAATCTTTATGCGTTCTATTTCATTTTTGACAACTTCCAATTTTCCTAGATTCATACTTTGTACTATCCATGTTCTAATTCTGAATGGATGTTTGCAGCTGTTTCTTCTCATCTTGAGTAGTGCCACATCTGCAAATGGAAGTCCTGGAAGTTTTACTCTATCCTCATCATTGTGGTCAGCTCTGCTTTGAGGAGTCATCTCTTCCCCAGTCATGTTTTGAGTGCTTTTCCAACCTGAGGGATTCATCTTCTGGCACTATATCGGACAGTGTTTCTGGGCTATTCATAAAGTTTCCCAATAGTATATCAGACAGTGCTTCACTGATATTCATAAGGTTTTCACTGGCCAATTCTTTGAGAAGTGGACGGCCTCTTCCTCCTTCCGAGTCTGTCTGAGTCTGGAATCTCCACTGAAATCTGTCCAGCATGGGTAACCCTGCTGGCATTTAGAACATCGGTGGTATAGCCTCCAGCCTCACAGCAACGTGCAAGTCACCATAGTATGACAAACTGATGGACAAGTTTATCTCTCTTAGCTGTTCCAAACCACTCTGCTCACTTCCAGGTCTGATCCTGGGTGCTCCCAAACTCCGGCCTTGCCTTCGTACCCCAGCTCACTCACACAGCTTTCCCCTGGGCACTTGCAAACTCCTGCCTCGCGTTCTGTGCCCCAGCTCACTCACTTAGCCTGACCCCGGGTTCTTCCAAACTCCTGCCTCACCTTGCGTGCCTACCCCCCGGGGGCTCCCAAACTCTTACCTCGTCTTCTGTGCCCTGGCTCTGGCTCACTCACCTGGCCTGCTCCTGGGCACTCCCAAAGTCCATGTTGCCTTCTGTTGCATGTGAGCATGTGCAAATGGTGGTGAGTAAGACCTTTTCACCTCAGAGGTTGCAGAATGACCTTCAACTGGGTTCTGTTATTCCTTTTTATCATGAAATGGTGTAAATAAATTTTTCAGTGATTTTAGTTACTTAAACTATATTATGTAGCTTGAAGATAAAAATAGATCAAGATCTTAAGTGCAAAACATTGAAAAAGCATTAAAACATCTTAAAGGGAAAGCTATAAAAGCATTGTTGTTAGGTG
>NW_006921777.1:4376962-4378409 GCF_000298275.1 Orycteropus afer afer | reverse complement strand
TGGTTTCTCTGTGCCTTGGTGATTTTAATATCCTCAATCTATTCCTCTTTTAACAATTTCTAAGAATGGAAGACAATGTTATCTTCTGTAAACAGTAATTCATTTTTTCATATGACTAGCATATTAGAAAATTTAATATATTAATCTGTAAGTTCTTTTGAATCATCTTTGGAACAAGCTAGATTTAAATTAAAATTTTAAGATTTAGTTATATAGGGATTAATGACATTGATTTCTAGATCAGAAATAGAAAATGCCAGTTTCAAGTCTGCCATCCCTTAGAACTGTATTACTATATATGACATTGTACATACTTAATATTTCCTCTTAGAATATTGTCTCATTATTAATTGTAATGTTGTTGAGTAGCTTAGCATAGAAGTGTTTCAAGATGGAATGTAAGTGTAGCCACAGTTGGTTCAGTATCCGTAATGATTTCTGTAATTGAAATTAGGGTTGTTGTTGTTGTTTTTGTTTTTTTTTTCCTTTTCAGTGTGGATCCAACTAGATTGCTTTTAACATTCAATGTTTCAGTTAACCTTGGTGACAAGTATCACAAAAACACTGCTCTGCATTGGGCAGTGCTAGCAGGGAATACCACAGTCATTAGTCTTCTTCTGGAAGCTGGAGCTAATGTGGATGCCCAGAATATCAAGGTAAAAATATCCTATATTGATTATGGGAAATGTGATTACTAAGATTTGAATTTCACAATAAAAGATAGGTGTTTCAAAAACTTTCAGAGTTGGAAAAAACTGATTTAAAATTGACCATTTGAAAGAATTTGTTTTGAAAGACTAAATTTATACTTTTATCTTGTAGTGTTGAAGTAGTTTTTAGATTTTAGTGACCTTTTCATTAGTGAATTATTACTGGGTTTTGTAAATTAAGTTATATAATCTGTATTTTTTGTAGAGTTAAGAAATGTTTTTCAGATTTCTTCAAATAGATCCTTACAGAGAATCACAAGTTGAAATTTTTTGTAGTTATACCATATTATACATAATATATTTTAGTAATTCCTTGGCTGAGTCATTTTATTGTCTTATTTTTTTAAAGATCTAGATCTTTAAATTTGATAAACACCTTTATGATTGTATAGAACTCCTCTCTCCTAAATGCTGTACTAATCCAAGAAAAGTATACAAAATTATCTAAGAGGAAAGCACAATTAATATTTATATTCTGAGCATTTAGAAACTTGTATATCTATCTTATGAGTATAATCATCCCTTGGTATCCATGGGGGATTGGTTCCAAGACCCCCACATAATCCAAAATTCTAATATGCTCAAGCCCATTCTATAAAATGGTGAAGTATTTGCATATAATCTATGCACATCTATAATACCTAACACCAATTAAATGCTATGTAACTAGCACTGTAGTTCCCTTTTAGCATCTGACGGCTTGCTTTGAGCACTTAATTGCTTTTTAGAAGCCTTTT
>NW_006921777.1:4371070-4375747 GCF_000298275.1 Orycteropus afer afer | reverse complement strand
AAGTGTAATTTTCCTTCTCTTTGCCACTTGTGAGCCAGTCATAAAATAATCAGACACCAGGAATACATTTCAAGATCGTTAATGTTGTATTATTAAAAAATAGAACCAGTTTCACTATGGCACATAGTGATTCTCAATAGATTTTCTGCCAAGAACCATAATCAGTATATTGAAATGACAGTAATACCAAAGAATTAGGACAAGGCGACTACACAGTTCTAGAACTTGAAACTAGTAGTGTTTGTTTTTAGAGGTTTCAGAAACATGGGTTTATACCTATATGAAACCAAATTTCTCTTTGCTCATGCTTTTTAAGTATTTGGTGTGTAGTTTATAAATTAAGATTTTTCTAAAAAAAAAAAAGTGAAGATTTGCACTCACCATTAACCATTGCATAAACTTGATATTAGTAGAAAAAAATCATTTATAGCAAGTTTTGGGAGCTCTGGTGGCATAATGCCTTAGGCATTTGATTGCTAACCAGAAGGCGGCTGGCAGTTCAAACCCACCAGCTACTCCTTGGAAGGAAGATTGGGCAATATACTTTCGTAGTGATACTGCCTTGGAAATCCAAGGAGGGGTCTCTATGAGTTGGATCCAACTTGACGGCAATGAATTTGGAAAGGTAAAAGTCTGAGAAGAGATGTTTGAAATGACTTAAATGGTTTTGAACCTGGTATTATTAATGTTTTGTAAGCTTGAGTACCAAGATAGGATAAACTGGAATACATCTTCTTTAACTAGTATAGTTCATATTCTGTATACCTTCCAGAGTCTATCGAGTGTCAGATAACCAAACTTATTATTTTGCCTGTAGAACTTTTATTTAAATTCATGTTTGTTTGTTTGTTTGTTTTCCTAGTCACATTCTTTTCATTAGTGCTGTAATTTTTCTGTCTACTTCCTCAAGTTGACACATAACACTCTTGGTTGGCTGTTGACAAAAATTATTTAAAATTTGATTCCCTAGCATCTTCTGCAGGAGCTTTGGTGGTGCAGTGCCTAAGCTATTTGACTGCTAACTTGAAGGCTGGCGATTCAAACCCACCAGCCACTCCTTGGAAGGAAGGCTTGGCAATCTACTTCCATAGTGTTACTGCCTCGGAAACCCAAGGAGGGGTTGCTGTGAGTCAGATGTGACTTGACGGCAGTGAGTTTGGTTTTCTGGTTACCTTCTGGAATAACTTCCTAACATAATTTTGAAAGAAAATAAGATTTAAGGAGTTGCTTTAATCACTTAGGGAACATTTATACTTTTGGGGAGGAAAGTTATCTTTTCATCCATCCAAAAACTTGCTTCCATTTAGTCGATTCTGACTCATAGTGACTATATAGGACAGAGTAGAACTGCCCCATAGGGTTTCCAAGGCTGTAATACTTATGGAAGCAGACTGCCACATCTTTCTCCCACAGAACAGAAAGTGTGTTTGAACCATTGACCTTTCAGTTCGTAGCTGCGCGCTTTAACCACTGTACCACCAGGGCTCCTTTTTTCGTTCATCCTGGAAAAGAAATAGATTTTTGTTTAAAATGCCTTTTTTATGTAACTTAGCTGAAAGGATGAAATAAGTATCAGGTGAATTTTCCACTGGAATCTGGCATTCCCAATATGCTTAAATCTAGTTACCTTCTGATGGAAATCAGTCATTCATTCAACAAATATTTTGTTCAGTGCTAGAGAGAGTCAGCAATGCTCAAGACAGTTAGGGTCCATATTCTTTCAGAACATACGTTCTACTGAGGAAGTAGACAATAAGTAAATGGGAAAAAGAAAAAAAAAAAAAAACCACAGGCAAATAATGATAGAACGATGAGGGCTAGGACCAATCAGATGACAGTTATTTGGGAATGCCTCTCTGAGGCGAGGACATTTGCTTCAAGATTTGTATGATGAGGAGGCATCAGTTAGGCAAAGATATGTGGGGAAAACTTTCCACATGAAGGAATGTACAAATGTAAGAGCCTCGACACAAATAAGCTTGCCATGATGGAGGCAGATATAAGGACCTGGAGTGTAGTGAGCAAGGGGGTGAAGTTACTGTGAGGCAGGTGTCACATCATGTAAGGATAGATAAGGATCTTTAATTGTATTCTTATTTGTGGGAAACAGTTGGAAGGATTTATTAGCTTGGCTCTATGATCTGCTTTTTGTTTAAAATATTTTTAAAAAATTATTTTTGGTTGCTGTATGGAAAATGCATTGAAAATAAAAGAAGGGAATGGAGATCAGTTAGGCTATTGAAAAAATCAGACAAGTGATGATGGTCGCTTAGGCTAAGGTAGTACAAGTAAATATGGATAGAAATGAATAGATTTCTGAGATGATATTTTAGAGTAGAAATGGATAGGTTAGATATGGGGATGAAAGAAAGTATCATTGATGATTTAGGTTTTTGGTTTGAGTAACTAAATGGCTTGTGATAAAATATATTGAGGTTGTGAATATGGAAGGAGAAATACTTTTTTGGGGGAGGGTAATAGGAATGGCTTTGTATCGGTCATATTTAATTTGAAATGGTATTTACCTGGAATATCAAACTAATTAAGTAAACTTAAAGAACTGCCAATTTTCACAGGTAAAAATTAAAGAAAAACAAACTAGATTCTTTTTCTAGTAATGTAACAATGAAAGCTTTTTTATACCGTTTTTCAATTTAAGGCTTAGGAAAGAGAAAAACAAAAAAACTGATTCTGACTCTTGGCAACCCCACGCATTAATGATATTTTGTGTTATAATTGTTGCAAAACTCTTGTTTTTGTTTGTTGAGGTCGAGTTGATTCCAATTCATGGCAACCTGATGTGTGCAGAGTAGAACTACTCCATAGAGCTTTCAGAAACAGGTTTCCAGGCCTGTCTATTAACTGATCCTGCTTTTTCTAAAATGGCTATCTTCTAAATAAGATTAAACTTAAGTTTCTTAAAAATCTATCTTTTAATATTAACTAGAGAGTTACCCCTTGTAAATGAGTTATTATTCAGGTAAGGAATTCGATTCTTTTATAAACAAAGGATTCTTTTTTATCAACATAAGACAGAACTTTTTTTGAAGGCAATTGGCATTTAGCAGTAGGTAGCTTTAAGATGGTTGCTTTGATCTTTAGAAGGATCCAAATCAGTTGCCCTTGACTCCAACTCATGGCAACACCATATGTGTCAGAGTAGAATCATGGCTTCATAGTGTTTTCAATTTCTGGTTTTTCTAAAGCAGATCACCAGGTCTTTCTTTCTAGGCACCTCTGAGCAGACTCAAATCTCTAGCCTTTCATTTAGCTGCTGAGCTCATTAACTCTTTGCACATAGGAACTCCTTAGAAGGATCAGGTATTGACATATACCCAAGACTAGAAATTTTTAAACTGGGATGTACTCGTGGATTTTGGTTGAGGGCTGAGTCCATAGACTCTTGAAATTGTTTTTTAAAAATAAGTTGCATATATCGGCACTTTTCTGTGGGAGATGATCAGTGACTTTCATCAGATATGACTCAAAAGAAGTTAAGAATCACTGCCCTAGATAATGGGAACATAGAATAAGCCCAAATCTTTTTTGTTAAGTAACAACAACAAAAATAGTTATTTGGGATATTAAGAGAAAAAAAAATTACAGCCATGGAAAGAATACCTTTTTATGGTAGCATCTCATTTGTGAATTTTTAAAAATAACTTGATGAACTGAGTTTTGGGGGCACAATTAATCTCTAAAAGTGCTACCCACATACTTAATAATCTTTTATTTATAACATTATGAGAAGACAAACTTAACTTGTGCAGAAAGTAAAATTATTGAGCTCTGTTACTAATATTTTGAAATAGACTTTTACATGGTTTCTTGAAATGAAGTAAGAAACTGTTTTCATAAAACAGTTTTCATTACTTAAGTGCCTGACCTAGATGATCTCCAAGGAAAATTTTCCTTAGTTTTGACAGTGAATTCAACCTCACTTAGGCAAAACTTTAATTGATCTTCTATCTTAGCCATAATGTTTCTAACCAAAACTCTTGAAGTATTTATTTTACTACCAGTTACATACTCAATAAATACTCCATGTAGATTCTTGTTGTTGTTATTGTTATTTATTATTCTGGCTGACACATGGAGTGATCAAATAGACTTTATTTGGAATCCTGGTTTTAGTATATTTCTTCAAACTAATTGTTTATTTTGCCAGATGAATAAAAGGACTATACAAAAATAGTCAGATGACTAGAGAAGTAGTTGAAAGATTTTTTAAAGCTCCCTCAATCTTTTTATCTAGGCAATCCTTAGGTGTCACATGGCCCTCTAGTGGAAGGGATGCTCAGCTGGACCGAGGCAACTGCAGGATATTCTCTGGGAGTTGTTACCCAAAGGGATTGCTTTTATTCAGGTAATCTTTATAGTTTGGATTAATTAGCTGGCTCTGACTTAGGTTATGGAATTTTAGAATAGGTAAGGAGATATTTTATAGTAAATATCCCTGTTTGTGGCACACACAGCTAGATTGGCCCATTGCCTATTAAATATACCATTGATACTTCTATTAAAGGGTTTGTTGGGCTTTTTGTTGTCATTGTTCTGTTATAGTTGTTGCTGTTGATGGTGAGGTATGTTTCATTTTGTTGTTCTTTTTTTATTTTTTAAATTTTAAAAAATATAAACTGTACTCCATACTTTATAAGGGATCATCCTTTATAAGTA
>NW_006921777.1:4362865-4370940 GCF_000298275.1 Orycteropus afer afer | reverse complement strand
TGACAAATATTTAAAATTTTACTTTCCTATTTAAAGAAGTAGAGAAATTATGGAGAACATTAATAGAAATGTAGGTGTCTGACAGATTTGCAAAAGGGAAGATAAGATTTTAAATCAACAAAAGCAAAAAGAAACATGGATCTAGACTTAAAGACGCTTATTTCTTGTTTCTTACTTCCTTTAATATATTTTAATCCTGTTCACTTATATTCCCTGGCATTCTTTTTCCTGGGCTTAAAGAGAGTTACATAACTTGAGCTTCTCTATTTTCTGTTGCTTCTCTTGTTTCTTTGGAAATTTCTGAATGGATGGATGAATGAATTTGAGATAGGTCAAGAATGCCATTCTGACAGTGGTAGTAGAAGAAGTTGACTTTTCTTTGTCTTCCCTATTCTCTTCTTAAGACTCTTGTCATCACTGAAATAAAACAGAGATTTCTAGCAGTTTAGTATTATAGCATGATGTTTTATAGCAATAATTATTACTCAAGAAATCTGTAAAAAGTATATGACTGAAGGTAAGCTTAGTGATATCCTCTGATCCAGCAAGTTCTAAAATACTACTTTTTGATTTGCTTTCTAATATGATTCAAAGTTCAAGGAAAAGTAGAATCCAGAGAATATGATGAGTAAATACATTTTCTGAATTGGGAAGTATAATAATACGTTAATGATTTAGATTATTTGAAGACTTGATAACTTTTTATCCATTGTCAAAACAGTAATGTCAGTGAACTAATACCAAAATCTTAATTTTCTTTTTCTATAAGTGCTTTAAAAGCTAGTAACTACAATATTTTATGTGACTTTCTTCTTCTTGTATTATCAGGGTGAATCAGCACTTGATTTGGCAAAGCAGAGAAAAAATGTGTGGATGATCAACCATTTACAAGAGGCAAGGCAAGCAAAAGGATATGACAATCCATCTTTCCTCAGAAAGCTAAAAGCTGATAAGGTAAACCCATGACTGAAGATTTTCAATGTATAACCTGGGTTATGAATGTCCAACTTACAGACAACTCCTGCTTGCTCTTTAAACCAGTTCTGTCATGGCCAATGAAGCAAAAGAGGAACAAATGCAAAGTTTTAAAATTTGTCAAAATCTGCATGGTACTTGGAATGGGAAAAATTACAATCAAAGCACTGAAATGGAAGACTTGGAAAGAGGCATAGTGAGTCCTTTCAGGAGCCTAGTGCCTGAGATTAGATTATTGGCAGGACTGTAGGAGAGTGACACACATACAAAGAAGTGCCATTGGCTGCCATGTTTGAGTGGGACACCACCATCTTTGACTAGAGCAACGCTGCTTTAGACTGCTCAAAGTCTAGGGCAAGAGATTTGGTTGCTCTGCGACATATTTGTTGCCTTTCTTCTTCTATAAGAGGGAGATTAAGTTTCTAGCAAGGCTCTGACCTATAATTTTTCCCATCCTGTCTGTCTTTCTAATTCACCGTTGTCGTTGTTGTTGTTGTTATGTGCCATCGAGTTGGACCTGACCCATAGCAACCCCTCCTTATCTTTCCAAGGCAGTATCACTATAGAAGTAGATTGCCCCATCTTCCTTCTGAGGAGTGGCTGGTGGGTTTGAACTTCCAGCCTTCTGGTTAGCAGTCAAGTGCCTTAGCCACTATGCTACCAGAGCTCCCTAGGGGGCTTTAAAAAAATTCGGTGCTTATTCTGGTGATGCTTCCTTGGCCACAAGTGAACTGGGTAGCACGCTGACAGTTTCTTAAAGACACAGGAACAGGTCTCATTTATAACCCAGCACTGCATGTATAAATTGTTTTTCTATATATAATTTTTTTAAAATTGTGAACAATATATATCGCACATTTGCCAACTCAACATTTTTTATATTACAATTCAGTGGTACCAATTACATTTATCAGTGTTGTGCAGCCATCACTGGTATCACCATTGCTAAGTTTTCTATCACCATAAATAGATAAACTGTTAAAGTAAAATTCATAGCCATACTTCCTCAGCATGTGTGTTTACAGCCTTTAATTTTGTCATTGTTTAATGTAATTTTAAAAACATTATTTTACCCAAAATAAAATGAAGGCAGACAGTATAGTTTCTCAGGGTTCTTAGTTCCTTGCTTGGTTGATGGCCTATTTGTGTTTCATAATTAAGAAGGATGTGACATTACTTAAAGCTCCATAGGCTACTGATAGAAATTTTACTTCATTCAGCTGTTTTTTAAGTAATAGATGAAAATTAAGGTTTTTCCTGTTATATGCATTTGTTAATAATAAATTCTGAAAAATCTTCACCCTCTTAGTTATCTTTTTTTAACTACTGAGAACTCTACCTCTAATTTATTTGTGCTCTCTATTCTTTTGTGATACATTGTAACTTAAATGAAGCCAACCAATCCACTGCCCTCAAGTCAATTCCAGCTCATAGTTACTCTATAGGACAGAGTCGAACTGCCCCGTAGGGTTTCCAAAACTGTAACTCTTTATGGAAGCAGACTGCTTTGAACCTCCAGCCTTTTGGTTAGCAGCTGAATGCTTTAACCACTGCACAACCTTTTTTTTTTTTTCACAGCAGTTTGAATTTATAGAAAAAGTATGCAGAATGTACAGAGTTCCTGTATTACCCTCTCTTCCCTGCAGTATTTCACCTGTTACTAGCATTCTGCATTTGTGAGGTACTTTGTTTCAATTAATGGAATAATACTGATAAATTATTATTAATTATTAACTTAACTCATAGTTTATATTAAGATTCACTCTTTGAATTATACAATCCTGTGGATTTTGGCAAATCCGTAGTGTTGTGTACCCACCATGACAATTTCATACAGAATAGTTTCACTGAGCTAAAAATGTTCCACCTATTCATTCCTTTTCCTGTAACTTATTTCAGAGAGAGAAAAAAACCTATATTCTTAACATCTCCATGAAAAGCCTATTTTAGATTTTCCATGTACCTTCACTTTTAAGCTGTGTGACTATTGGCACGGTTGCCTGACATTGGTAATATAATTTCAGAACTAAAAACATTTCCCCAAAAGATCAGTCTAGATTTCTCAAAGAAATTCCACACAAAAGGAAAAATCAGCTGATGTGACATTTCTTTAATATACCTAATAACTGACAAAATATCTCTTACTTGTTAATAATCACAACTTGACTGGCATTACGCCTGACTATCACTCTTATGTGTGTTTTCCTTGGTTTGTGCTAGTGGTAATACTATTTGTTTTACTTTAGTCAGTATTGCTCTATCTTTTGTCAGGACAAAAAGACAAATTTCAGATAAAGAGAAATTGACTTCAAAGCAGGGCCTTATTTATTTGTAGGAATTTAGACTCCCTTAACTGGGAAGTCCTTTGGTGCATTACTTAGATACCAAAACAATTAGACTTATATTTTATAAACTTGTTTATTTTGAACTCCATAACTGAGCAGATTTTACATGTTGACTCTTTAATTTCACTATTAGATATACTATAGAAAATGGTTCGTTTATTTATTTATTTTGACGTTGCTTTATCCTCTGGAATTTACAACAGTTTTGCTCAAGGGAGTGAAAAATGGTTTACATCTCATAGTAATTAGATTACTAATAAAATTGTCTTCTGTTACTTTGGAAATTCCCATAAACTTTATACTTCTATTTTGTTGAAGGAAAAAATATATATATAATGTGGCTGTGTATGTGTAATATAAGTGTGTGTGTGTGTGCGCACACATATATTCAGATGAAAATGACTTTGTACAGTCTAGATGTTGCATTAATATGCTCTTATCGTAGAATATACCATATTTACGTGTTTAGATATGATTTCTTTTAAGAAAAGAGAACATAAAAAGTTTAGCCCAATTTTATTAACTCTTGTATAGCATTGTGATCACTTCAAAAGTTGAGTGTTTTTCTTTATATTGCCCATTGCCACAGAGTCTATTCCAACTCAGCAACCCCCATTGGCTTTCCAAGGCAGTAAATCTTCGTAGAAGTAGATTGCCTCATCTTTCTGCTGAGCGGCTGGTGGGCTTGAACTGCGAACCTCCTGGTTAGCAGTCAAATGCCTTAGGCGCTGCATCACCAGAGTATCTTTAAATATATTAAGTTTCTTTAAAAAAGTTACCACATAGAAATACATGAAATATGTGATGGCTAGGGGCTCTTTGAGATTAAGCATTTGTAATTATATAGACCACTCATTGATTTGTCTATCCCACTTAGAAAAATTTAAGTTGTGAGTGAGACTTGGTTTTCTAGTTTATCAAGTATGTTCTGTATTTACAATTAAACAAGAAAAGAGTGACCCCTATGGCTCAGTATTATTTTATAAGAACAAAGCATTCAAAAAGGAAAAAAAAAAAAAAAAAGGATAATGTTAGTAGATAGATATGGAGGAAAATCTTGATTTTAAAAAACTATTTTAAGCTCTTTGATTTTTAAGGTTAGAAGATTTCATTCATTCATTTATTTAAGTTTAAATAAATGTTGGTTGTATAATAATAACTGTCTTAGAGGGCTACAGGAGCTCTGGTGGCATAGTGCCCAAGGCATTTATTTGACTGCTAACTGGAAGGCTGGCAGTTCAAACCCACCAGCCATTCCTCAGAAGGAAGATTGGGCAATCGACTTCCATAGAGATAACTGCCTTGGAAACCCAAGGAGGGGTCACTATGAGTTGGAAGCAACTCAAAGGCAGCAAGTTAGTGTTAGTTAAGTTATCTAACTTACTATTTTCTCAAGAGTAGAAAGCCATAATCTCTTTTCTTAACAATGGACATCTTACTTTCCATCCTTTTTAATGTTGTTTATTGATTATATAAAAATAAATGGGAAGATGGAATAAATTTATGCTTCTCTATTCCTCCTGCTAACTACAGCTAAAACAACTGGACATTATATAAAAAATAAACAAGAAAGCTCTAAAAGATGGAGAAAAGGAAGTTTGGAACCTGAAGAATGACATGATGATTAGTTCCCTGGTTTCTTTCTTTGTTTTTCCTTCATGTATCCCAGACTATGAGCTGGTGAAGCCAGCAATGCAGAATTGCAACCATCATAAAAATGCTTAAATGTGCAGTTATCATTGAGCATACTTGAAACTAATGAACAGCATGCTGTCCATAAGCAGCTCGTTTCAAATACAACAGTATAGGCAAGTTGAAAGTAACATAATGAAAAGAGATATGTATTATCCTGATACCAAAACCAGACAAAGACAGCTATAAAAAGACAAAACTTTAGACCATTATTCCTCATAAATATAGACTCAAATATCCCTAACAAAAAGTAGAATTTAGCAAATAAATAAAAAGAATAATATACCATGACCAAGTAAAATTTTTTCCGGGATGAAAGATTCAGTATTCAAAAATGAATCAATATATTCCACCACGTTAACAGACTAAAGACAAATCTCATGATTATATTAATGGGTGCAGAAAAAGCATTCGATAGAATTCAACATGTATTCATTTATAAAATCTCTCAGAAAAATAGGATTAGGAGGGAACTTCCTCAATTTAATAAAGTGTGTCTGTGAAAATCTACAACTAACATACTTAGTGGTGAAACTGAATATGTTCCCCTTAAGATCCAGAACGAGGCAAGGATGTTTGCTTTCATTGCTCTTACTCAACATAGTACTGGAAGTTCTAGCCAGTGCCCTAAAGCAAGAAAGGAAATAAAAATATATATGGTATATAAAGTATCGCCCACTTTTTAAAAGGTCGCTTTACACCGCTTGGCTTTTACAAAAGATCTACATTAATACCTGTTTTCTATAACCAAAAGAAATCTGAAGAGGCTTTTCACTTTTATGAGAAAAGGAGAAAGTGAAACTAGCTTTCAGGGTTTGTTTTGCAATGAGCCCTTAAAGGGACAGCATGCCACCTAAGCCATGAGGATGATGTCACCAACCCCCTTCCCTGGGAACTACACTGTTGTACATAATTTCTACTTAATATGGGCTGTGTGTTTATCGTGTTGTTCCTACTTGTACTATATGGTTTTGTATGATTTGATACGTTATTTTTTTGGGTCTGAGAATGCTCAACAGCTTGTCCCACATAAACTAAGGGTAATCGCTTCTTCACTTTACTCCATTTTGGCTTATAAAAGGTTTCATAGGCATGCTGTACTTTTGGATATCAGGGGAAATGTGTATATCAGAAAGGGAAAAATACAGCTGTCTATATTTGCATATGACATGATTATCTACATAGAAAATCCCAAGGAATCTACACATAGGAAAAAAACCTCTTGGAACTAAGGAGTGAGGTCATAAGGTCACCGGATATAAGGTAAACATACAAAAATCAATTTATTTCTATATCCTTGCAATAAACATGTGGGCACCAAAATTAAAAATACAGTACAACTTAAAATTTTCAAACAAAAGAACACAACAAACCCACAACCACAAGAAATAACCTAGGTATAAATCTAACCAAACATGTAAAATACTTATATTCTAAAAACCAAAAAATGCTGATGAAAAAAATTAAGGATGATCCAAATAAATGCAGAGACATTCTATGTTCATGAATTGGAAGATTCAACATAGTAATGTCAGTTCTTTCCAAATTGATAATCAGATTTAATATAATTCTTATTAAAATTCCAGCAAGATTACTTGTATATAAAAATAAGACTATCTAAAATTTGTAGGAAAAGGCAAAGGAAGTAGAATATCTAAAACAGTTTTACAAAAGAAGAATCAAGACCCATTATATAACTACAGTAATCAAGACTATGATGTTGCTGGAGGTGTATAATAGAGAACTCAGACATAGAACCACACAAATATGCTCAATTGATTTTTTGACAAAAATGTACAACCAATTCACTGGAAGAAAAGACACTTTCAACAAATGGTGCTAGAGCATTTGGACGTCTATAGACAAAATAAACCTCAACTCAGATCTAATAAAACCCAAAACCAACTAACTGCCAGGGAGTCAGTTCTGACTCACAGCAACCCCCATTGGGTTTCGGAGGCAGTAAACCTCTACGGAAGTAGTTGTCCTATCTTCCTTCTGTGGCCAACCTTTTGGTTAGTAGTCAAATGCCATAGGCACTGCACCACCAGAGCACCTTTTCTTTTTTTAATTTTTATTGTGATTTGGGTGAAAGTTTACAGAGCAAATTCATTTTCCATACAGCAGTTCATACACATTTTGTTTCATGACATTGACTGCAGTTCCCCACAGTGTAACAGCTGTCTTCCCATTTCCTCACTGTAGTTACCTGGTCCCTGTGTACTTCCTTCTTGTGCACTCCAGCCCCACCCCCACCCCAGGCTATCTCTGTGTGCAAACACTGCCCTTCTATTGTCCCAGGATTGATCACTCCAAGGAGTATATCTAACTGATGTAAATGTTCAGCCCGTAAGCCTGTCTGTTGTTTGGCTAGAAGCTACAGAAGCGAGTTCAGTTCCAGACCTGAGAGGCCAAAGTCTCAGGGGTCTCACCAGGCTCTATCAGATCAGTAAATCTGGTCTGTCTGTCTTTTTTTTTTCCCTTAATGATTTTGAGTTTTGTTCCACATTGTTCTATCCAGGATCTCCTGTACAAATCCCACTTCAAGTCGTCAACAGTCATAGCTGGGCACCATCTAGTTCTTCTGATCTCATGGTCACATAATCTGAGGATCACATAGTCTACTAGTCCCTTGGACTAATTGTTTCCATGTGTCTTTGGTTTTCTTCATTCTTCTTTGCTCTGGACAAAGAAAGACACATCATTGCATCCATATGGTCGCTTGCAAGCTTTTAAGATCCTAGTCTCTACTCACCAAAACAGGATGTAGAACACTGTTTGTGTGTAGTTGTTAGTTGTTGTTAGGTGCCGTCAAGTTGCTCCCGACTCATAGCGACCCCGTGTTCAGCAGAACAAAACACCACCTGATCCCTCACCAGCTCCATGATCCTTGCTATACTTGAGTCCATTGTCACAGCCACTGTGTCAATCTATCTCATTGAAGGCCTTCCCCTCTTTCATCAACCCTCCACCTTACCAAGCATGACATCCTTCTCCAGGGAATGGTCCCCTCTGACAACATGACCAAAGTAGGTGAGACGAAGTCTGGCCATTCTTGCTTCC
>NW_006921777.1:4358138-4359459 GCF_000298275.1 Orycteropus afer afer | reverse complement strand
GTGGCAGGTCTTTAGGCCTTCCAGTGAACTGGGAGGGAGGGGAGGAAGAAGGTAGGCAGACCAGTGGTGGTGGAGCAACCCCAACTCACAGCACCCCGTGTGTGTCAGGGCGGACTTGCACCCCACGGGGGTTCAGTGACTGATTTTTCAGTCTTCCCAGATGTCTCTGGGTGGCCTCGAACCACCAACCTTTCAGCTGGCAGCCAAGTGTGTCAACTGTATGTACCACTCCAGGACTTCAAGAAGGTAGGCAAGGTTAGAAGACGGCCTGATTAGATTTCTCTGAGGGAGGAGGTGTTATTTCCTAAAGCCTCAGGCCCCAAGGGGGGTGGGGGAGAGTCTTACCTATGGTTCAGATTTGAAGCCAGTCTCTCAGGGGATGATCAACTTTGGATGAGTTTGGATGGACGACAGGCTTTAGGGAATAGTTACATAATACACTTATAGAAGCTGGCAAGTCCAAAGTTCTTGGATCAAACGTCAAGCTGGAGGCTTTTCCCAACTCATATAGCTGCAGGGACTGAGGAGCTCAAGGTTGGCAGGCAGTATACTGGATGTTGACTCCAATGAATGATGAATCCAAGATCTCCAGGCCAAATGTGGATTGTTCACTCATGGAGAGTTGTAGTTGTGTGTAGTATGTTATGCCAGTTGAGCTTAATGTCTCCTGCTATGGTCTTGAGCTCACAGGTCCAACTATTTGCTCCCTCAGGTAGCTGGCTGTGGCCAAGGACCCACCACAACCTTGTCCTTTGTCAGCTTTACTACATATCTGGATGTTCTTACAGTACATACAAATATGCATGTAGAAACATCATCTGCCAACCCTCTACATGGTCATGTGCATGCACACGCACGTGCACACACACACACACACACACCTAGCCATACCTGATCATTCAGCCTGTCCACCCATCTGTCCACTCATAGATCAGTGCTTGCCATCACTGACAATGGAGTACTGTACATGGATGTACAGAGGTTCTTTTCAAACAAAAATAACTCAAAGTAGATCATTGACTTAAACACCAAATGTAAAACTAAAATTTTTAGACAAAAACATGGGCTAAGCAAAGAGTTCTTAACACATAACTACAAAAGCGTGATCCATAAAATGATAATTTGATCAGTTGGACTTTCTCAAAATTAAAAACTTTTGCTCTGTGAAAGAACCTGTTAAAAGGGTGAAAAGTCAGGCTACAGATTAGGAGAAAATATTTACAAACCACATATTTAACAAAGGACTAGTGTGGTAGTTAAGTTTGTGTGTCAGCTTGGCTGGGCCTGGTTGAGTGGCTAGGCAGCTAGTGGTAATAATTCC
>NW_006921777.1:4356935-4357998 GCF_000298275.1 Orycteropus afer afer | reverse complement strand
CTGCCTTAGGGAATGTGGTTTGTTTCCTATATAAGCAGAAGCCTTGGGAAATGGTTTTTAGCGTATGGCGCACTTGGACCCTGCATGTAGCCGTGTCATTGTTCGGCAGCCTGCCATGCTCTGCAGATCTTGGGACTTAAAATAAACTGGAATTAATGGCCTGCCATGTGGTTTGGTAACATCAGGACTTTGCCTTTTTACTTGTCAACCTTGGGCTTCTCAGCTTCAGTAGCCAGCAACTGTCTGAGTGAAGAACCCAGTGAAGAACGCCTCTAGCTCCAGTGGGCCAGGAGCAGGAGGCAAAGCTAGACCCTAAGGTTGAGGGGCTTTCACCCAACCCCTAGAGCCTGGCACTTTGAACTTGGATTTAAAACCTCCAAACTGTAAAAGAATAAGCTCCTGTTTGTTAAGGCCATCCCATTTGTGGTATATTCTTGTCAGAGTGGCACTAGGTAACCAGAACAACTAGTATCTAGAATATATTAAGAACTCTCAAAACTCAACAGTGAAACATAAAATAATCCAACTAGAAAATGAGCTAAAGGCATGATGAGATATTTCACTAAAGGGAATATACAGATGGCAGATAAACATATGAAAAATTATTCAATATCAGTAAGGAAAGGTAAATTGAAACTAGTTAATTACCATTGTACACCTGTCAGGATTGACTAAAATAAAAAATAGGGACCACACCAAATGGTATGAGGATGTGAAATAACTAGATTCATACATTGCTGGTAAGAAAGTAAAATAATATAGCATTGTGGAGAAAAGTTTGTTAGTTTCTTTTCTTTAAAAAAACAAAAAAAATCTACGCATGCAATTACCATATAACCCAGCAATTGCTGTTTTGGGGATATATCCCAGTAAAATGAAAACATATTCGTACACAATCCTGTACACAAATGTTTACAGAAGCTTAATTGAGAATAGCCAAAAACTGGAAACAACTTTGTTGTTGTTATGTGCTGTTGAGTCAGACCAAACTCATAGGGACCCCTCTTTGGGTTCCCGAGGCAATATCCTTACAGAAGTAGATTGCCCAGTCTTCCTTCTGGGA
>NW_006921777.1:4355512-4356184 GCF_000298275.1 Orycteropus afer afer | reverse complement strand
AAAAAAAAAAAAAAGTCTAACCGAGAAATCTCACTCCCAGTTATCTATCCAAGTGAAATGAACTTTTATTTACACAGAAACCTATATGCAAATGTGTATAATGGCTTTATTCATAATCACAAAAAACTGGAAACAATCCTGATCCCTCATCTGGGGAATGGATAAGAAACTGGTATATCCATGTAATGGAATACTACTCAACATTAAAAAGGAGCTAACCACTGATTCATACAACATGAATGAATATCAAATACATTGTCTGAGTATTTGACCACTAGCTGAAAGGTTAACAGTTCAAACCCACCTTGGAAGACAAGCTTGGCTATCTGCTTCCGAAAGCTCACAGGTCTGAAAACTCTGTAGAGCAGTTCTCCTCTGCACATATGAGGTTGCTGTGAATCAGAATCAGCTTAACGATAGTTAACAATGCAAAGTGAAAGAAGCCAGGCTTCAAAATCCACATTCTGTATGATTCCATTTATATGACATTTCTGCAAAGACAAAAGTGTAGGGACAGAAATTAGGTCAGTGGCTGTCAGGGGCTGGGCATGGGAGAGCACTTGAGAGGACTGGAGAATTTCAAGGGTTGATAGAACACTGTTCTATATTTTGATTATATGTATATTATGTGTATTATTGAAAGCTCAAGAGAACTGCACATTAAAACGAAAG
>NW_006921777.1:4343321-4354267 GCF_000298275.1 Orycteropus afer afer | reverse complement strand
AACAACAACAACACACATGCCCACCTTCTCTCCCCCCAGTACCTACCCTCATCCATTTTCTGTCTCTCTTTACTAGTTATCAATTTTTTCTAATGTCTTGGTACAAAGTTCACACATACAAGTGATGAAAGAAAAATTGGAACCATTAACTATTTTACTGCACATGAAGTTAAACTCTGTAATCAGCATATTTAATTGTTAGCCTAAATTAAAATTACACATTTAGTTCAGAAAATGATTTACAGTAGCTAAATTGGGAGAGACATGGCCATTTATTTGAAAATGTGTTTTGTTTTCTAGAAGCCAACAGTGTGGAAAACCAAAAACCAAACTAAACTCGCATCCATTGAGTTGATTCTGACTCATAGTGACCCCCATTGGGTTTCCAAGGTGGTAAATCTTTTTGGAACTAGATTGCCCCATCTTCCTTCCATGGAACAGCTGGTGGGTTTGAGCTGCCAAACTTAGGTTAGCAGTCAAATGCCTTAAACACTAACTGTAGCATAATCTTAATCTTCAGAAAGATAAATATTCAGATCAATGAGAAAAGTGCTATTTCCACTTTGAGCTTTTTGGCCTGCAGCTAGAATATTTTATGTAGTTTTATCACTTAAAGTAACTCAAGAGAGGCTTTATAGCTAAGTTTTTGAAGAACTGTTACCTGGAAGAGGCAATAGACATTTCTTGCATTGCTTTGAAGGTACCGCTTTGTGACAACCAGACAAATACAGAAATGAAAGGGACTGTCCTTGAAGTATTGAGCACCTGCTGTAATAGGTGTGCAGAGGCACCTATCTCCATCTTATATATTCTTGAACCCTATAGATTGCTTGCTTTTATTCTCTATCTCATTTTAAGATAAACCTCTTGTATACTGTTTATAGGTGTTAACTAAAAATGTGTTTTTCAGGGTAAGCATCCTCAGGTTTACTCTTCTGATTTTAGACCATTAGTCATTCTTGTTGTTCTTATCTCTCTAGTAATCAGTTCTCCTGATAACATGGAGGAGTATTTGTCATTGAATGGTATGTTTTCTAGCCACGCCAGATGTTAGCTGGGACTACTGCTATTACCTATTTCTGACTATAGAACCTATAACTTCTCATGTTCCACAATTTTAACAAAATACTTTTAAATTGTTTAATACCTGTCTCTAGAAGGCAGAGACCAGCACTTTATACAGTGCCTGGCACATAGTTGGCATATTTGAATGAATGAATTTCACCCCGTTTTGCATGTTTTCACAAAGGTAACAGTGGTTCATATCTTAGTTACTTGAAACATGCAAAACTTTCTGACTAATCCTTTGTTTCTATACAGGAATTTCGGCAGAAGGTTATGCTAGGAACTCCTTTCCTAGTTATCTGGCTGGTTGGGTTTATAGCAGACCTAAATATTGATTCTTGGCTCATTAAAGGGCTAATGTATGGTGGCGTTTGGGCTACAGTACAGTTTCTTTCAAAGTAAGTGTGTTATTTTTAACTATATTTTTAACTGTACAGGAAAGAATATAATATATATACCCTGCTAGGATAAAAAAATTAATGTTTTATATATTTGGAACACTGCTTTTATGTGAGATATTTGATCTTTAGTGTGTAGAAATCTTTGACAAGTTAATATGTGAAATCTTAGATTTCTTAACACTATTATTTAAATGATTCTAAAGATGCTTTCCATGTGACAAAAGTCTAGCATATAATTTTTAAGGTTAAAATACATTTTTAGACATATTTAAAACATTTTAATAAAACTGAACTTAGATTGATAAATTCTAGCATACATATTGTTTGCATATTTTTAGGTATGGTAATAATAATGGTTGAACTCAGCTTTTCATAACTCTATCAGAAATTATATTTTCTTTAGGCATGAGCAGAGCAAGGGAGAGGTTTGATTTTAGTAGCAGCGTAGAGTCTAAGGATGACTATCAAGTAGGCTGAGTGCTTTTATTCTCTTCTCTTTTTCCTTTAAACACTGTGATCATTCTCTTTTCCTTCTTCCCCTATGTTCTGTTGGTCCTGCATCCACCACACTTAGGCAGATCCCCAGCACCAGAACTTTGCACCTAATTTTCATTTCTTTAGCATCTTGTTCTTACTTGAATTTCAAAAAAGAAGTCTGAAAATAATTCATAGGTGAGAATGACTAGTAAACTACTAACGTGTTAGTTCTTAAGAAAGAGTTTAATTCTAGATAATTAATCTCATTTTAGTGTTTCTTGCAGCTCAGTGAGATTTAAACAGAAAATGTGTAGTCTGCAAAGATGGTTGATCCTGCTAATGTTTAATAAAATTTATTAGTATATATTTTGCCTAGATTTTAAACATTATAAATTCAGACCTTCACTTCCACTAAATTAGCCAGTTCATTTAAAAATATGTGCCCAAGGCTGTACTGAAGTATATATTTAAAGAGTAATAATGATGAAATGTAGAGAACTTTGAACTCATTTGTTAAAATTGTAGCACATCTTTGGTCAATAATATGCTGAATAATAGAATTACTATGTGTAAAGTGAACAATTGCTTTTCAGAGGAGTACACGGAAATTCTGAAATTGAAAAGTACATGAAATATAATTTTAATTCTTAATGAATTAGAGTTTCAGAATCTTGCTGAGTCAGTCAGCAGTGAACTTATTAGTGATTAGTATAAAAACAGTATCAGTATGTAAGCATTCTCAATTCTGGTTAAACTGTTGCTTACACATGCAGAATATAATGTAATCTTCATTAAAATGAATAAATACTTTTTCAATGAAATATAGAGCTCAAACTTTATAAAATTCCTGTTTTACAGATCCTTTTTTGATCATTCAATGCATAGTGCATTGCCTCTTGGAATATATTTGGCAACCAAATTCTGGATGTATGTGACATGGTTCTTCTGGTTTTGGAATGATATCCTTTGGTTGAAAAGGTCCTATCTAGAGCAATTTTTGTTTGTTATTTAACATTAGGGCTGAATTATTCATGATTTGCAATAGTAAGACTGTTCCTAGAAAAAGAAAAAATGTGAACTAATCTAAATATTGTTTTTAAATTTTAATGCATTGCTTTTTAAAGCTGCTTTTAGTAACTATCACTAATAATAATAATAGTTGCCATTTAGTGATGTCTAAAGGGCATTTTCTTAAATACTTTCACTCATTAAATCTACATTTCATTTCCATTTAATAGATGGAAAAAGGCTTCATGAGGTTAAACTGTTAGAGTTGCTCAAGGTCACGTAGCTAGTCTCTCAAGCTGGAGTTGAAACACATATTTGTCTGACTCCATAACTCATGTTCCAAACCTTTCTTTTTTTCTCTGATTTTCATGTTTTAGTATCAAACTATTTTCTCTGAATATTTTCTTAATATCACAGCTTATTATTTTCCTGCAGTTGTTGTTGTTGTTGTTATTTGCCGTCGAGTTGGCCCGTAACAATTTTCTCTCATAGATACTTCATATCTCTTTTACTTCATGAAATTATGTAACACTGAATCTCTGTACCTGTTATTTATGCATGACTTTTAAAATCTAATTACTGACTTCAGTAAATTACTTCAGTATACTTCTTACAAATAATATAATGTGAATTGCAAGTGTGTTTGTATAAATGTGTAGATCAAAGAAATAAGACCAATGTTAAGTTTTGATATGTTTACATTAAAAAATTCAGTGAGTAAGATGGTCTGATTATAATAAAGGCACATGTTTTATAAATACCTGTTAATAATTCTTGTTTTACATAGTATGCAGTTTTTGGTGACTTGTAAGTGCACTGAACAATTTTAATTAACACCTGGCTTCAATTCACAATCTTGTGTTTATAATTTTTTTCTTTTTGTTGAATTGCCTTGTAGTTTAATTGAAAAGCAAAATGTGTTTATTTAATTTTTGAGACATAAAAACAATTACAACTGTAGCTACACATGTAATTCTTATGCTTTTACAGCTTTATATGACTATTTTCAGAAAATACAGTACTTCTTTATTCTTTTCATAGTGGAAGTATCTACTAAATTCTTCCATGTGGCAGTTTTCACTACCTCATTTTGGCCTTGTGTTATACTTTGACATAAAAGTTGTTTTATTAGAACATTTAATATAAGAAAGATTTGCTTGTTTTCATTACCTCATCTATTTTAAATTTATTAAAAGCACTGACCTCTGAAGTGACTTTAGTATCCAGACATACTTTATGTTTCCTAAATTGGGCATTAAATTTTATGTTCAATAAATGGTCAGATTCACATCTCAAAATAATTTTAGGTTGTTACTGTACTCCTAATCTGAATTATGCATGTAAATGGAGAAAAACAGGAAAATTAATAAATTACTAAAAAAAAAATGAAAACCTTATGCCAGAGAGTATTACATGGTATAATTTTAATTTCCCTTTCTTTCTCTTTTCTGTATTTGGAGAGGGTAAAAAATAGCTATGCAAATATTATTAAGCTGGGGAGTTGAGAATATGAGAGGGATTTTGAAGGGAAGGGCCTGAACATTCAAGGCTATTTAATTTGCCCGATTTGAATAATTCTGCCATTAAGTGGGTTGGTGTGTACAAGTCATTTTTTAATGCATTGAATAAATTACATGGATTAATTTAATTTTAAATAAAGAATGCCAAGTTTTATAAAAGAAAAATAAAACTTTTACTTGAGAATATAAATATATATAGCTTAGAACGTATCTTATAGATAAAAAGTGTTAAGTAAGTGTTTGCTGTTATTCATTCATGAGTTTTAAAATCTAATTAGGTTTTACCTAAACAGAAATTAAAATGTATATTCAGAGTTTCTTTTATTTGAATGTCATGTATATGATACTTTGGAATAGAGAATGAAATCACAAATAATTTTAAATTCTGATTAAAAAACAAAAAACCAAGCCCACTGCCATCGAGTCAATTCTGACTCGTAGTGACCCTGTTGGGTTTACAATGATGTAAATCTTTACGGAAGTAGATTGCCTCATCTTCCTCCCAAAGAGCAGCTGGTGGGTTTGAACTACTGACCCTCTGATTAGCAGCCAAATGCCATATGCGCTGCACTGTCAGAGCTCCTTAAATTCTGATTATCCACACAAAAACTGTACACTACTCTTATGTTGGGAGTTCTGGTGGTGTAGTGCCCAAGGCATCTGACTGCTAACCAGAAGGCTGGCAGTTATGTTATAAAAGGACTATATCTATAGATCCTACGTGATTTGGGAATTAATTTTTTCAGTATTAAACTTCTGAAGTCAGGGAGAGGTGCTTAAGAAACCCGTAGGAAGGGAACAGAAAAGAGCAACAAATGTTATAATGGAAGTACAAAGGAAAGAGCCATGAGGTTCATGTTAAAAAGTATTAATTAAGGTACAGAGATAAAATGGCACCAGCTGTCAGAGACCACCTCTCTTGTTGACCTTAGACTCTTTTCAGTTACTTCTACCACTTTGCTCATGCAGCTTGCAACTACATACATAATTAAATGAGTGCAGATTAGACTAGTATTGGAAAGTGGAATTGTAAACTTTATTTTGTTTCTCATAGTTAGGTACCCAAGTATGTTACTTTACTAAAAAAAAAATTTGTGGTGATAATAAATTTTACATTGATAAAAGCTATTTGTCTTAATAAATAAATCTTATATTCTGTTCTTCAATTCATAAAGTAGTTATTCCTCCATACACATATTTATTCAGTGCTTTTTGGTGTATGGTTCTTTCAGATATATTTTATTTGGTTCTCAGAACAATTATTTGAGATTAAAAAAATAAAAAACACAAGTCAATACTGTTTTCTAACTGAGAGAAAGATTAGGTTCAGAGAAATTCTGTGTCTTGCTCAAAGCTACATATTGTTGTGAGTTGCTGTTGAGTCAACTCCAAGCCATGGTGACCCCATGTATAACTGAATAAAACGTTACCTGGTCCTGTACCATCCTCATGATGGTGGTAACAGACAGTGTTCAGTTGTGATCCATATGATTTTCACTGGCTAATTTTTGGAGTAGATTGCCAGGGCTTTCTTCCTAACCTGTCTTAGTTTGCAAGCTCTGCTGAAAACTGCCCACCATGTGTGATCCTACTGGTGCTGGAAAATACTGGTGGCATAACTTCCAGCATTGTATAGCAGTGCTCAAGTCAACACAGTTAGACAAATTGACAGTTGGGTGGTGATCAGATAGCTAGGTAATTATCAAGAGTTTGGTCTAGAGCTCAGCTTTTTCATCCAATTCAGTCTGTTTTCAAATGTTCCTATATTATACTCTGAACATAATTTTAAGTTGGTATAGCTTTCCTAGAAAATAATTGGTGACCTGTACAAAGAGGTTTAAAATGTCTCTTTAATTTTGCACTTTGGCACTAGAGTTCTATCCGTTTTTGTAGCCTGGGATAAGAGAGTGCAGTTGTCAATTCTTGTTCAGGGACCTGGGTCTTCTAAGTTCTAGCTCTTCTAAGATCCTGTTAAAAGTTTTGACTGAAAAAAAAAAAAAAGTTTTGTCTGAGATTCTACACAGAGATAGAATGATCCTGGAAATTACTCCTTACCTGGTACTACCTCAGTTTGATTAAGTCACCTTGTTGATGGTTAAGTTCTGGTACTTCAGTGGTACCAGAGACCATGCCTCTGATGTATTTTCCAGAAGGGGTTTTCTTTTATAACATCTTACTGTGATTTCAGTGAAAGTTTACTGAGCACATTGGTTTCACATTCAACAATTTATATGCATTTTGTTTAGTGACATTAGTTGCAGTCCCCTCAATCTAAAAGTACTCTTCCCACTTCCTTTCTGAGTTCCCTGTTTCCATTAGTCTTTCTTTTGTGTCTGAAAGGGTTTTCCTGAACATGTTAATCCTTTTGTATCCAAATTGAATGGAGCTAGGAGTGTATGAGGGCCTGGATGAGACTGATGAGAATTCCCAGACTATGTCTTCTCACCTATATTTTTCCATGCCATTTACTAAAACTATTGGTAGGTGAAAGAGGTATGAAGAGCTACTCCCCCCAGGCAGCCTGTCTCATCAGAATCCTATCCTTTCCTTGGCATCCAGTTTTGAGTTTTATAGTAATATCCGCTTTCCTTTTTTAGCTGTTGCTGGTAGCAATTGGTTTGTTTGGTTTACTGTTTTTTGTTCGTTTTGTTGGGTATTTCTTAAACAAGAGCCCTGATGGAGTGGTTAAGTGCTCAGCTGCTATAACTGAAAGGGTGGTGGTTCAAACCCACCAGTGGGCTCTGTGGGTGAAAAGACCTGACAGTCTGTTCCCATGAAGATTGCAGCCGAGGAAATCCTGTGGGGCCACAATTGACTCAATAGGCAACAACAACATGTTAAAGAAATGTAGTATATGATTCATTCTAGTCTCCTAACTTGAAAGTGTAGTTAAGATGTGTTTCTTTAAAAGTAATCAGGTTGGAGTTGGAATTCACAGCAGGCATCAAAATAACATCTAAATAGATTAAAGAGTTAAATGTAAAAAAAGTAATTCCATAGACATTTAAAAGAAAACAATGGCAATTTAAATATTTGTTTTATCTCTAATTGGAGAAGAACCGTTTAAGCATAAAATCATACAAATTAAAACAGAAGAACACTTCTTTTGCCTCTAAAATTGGCAGTATTTTTATTTTCTTTCAGTCGCATTGCTGCTAGGTTTATAAATTGGTTTATCTTTCTGGAAAATAATCTGGTAGTATAAAAATATACATCAAGCCTTAAAAATGTTCACATAGAACATCTTTCACAAAGACACTGTTCACAAAATATTTAATGATGTAGAAAATTTCACTGAGTGGTTGGAAGAGACAGAATAGCATAGGTAATAGGAACCTGGGTTTTAACACTCCTTCTTTAACTCACATTGTAACCCTGGCCTATTTAACCTCTGTCTCAGTTTTGTCATTGTAAAATGAGGATAGCAGCAGGACTTCTTAGGGTTCCTGTGCAGTTTATATGACACATCCCATTGCCCTCTAGTCAGTTCTGACTCACAGTGACCCTGCTGGACAGAGTACAACTGTCCCATAGGGTTTCCAAGGCTGTAAATTGTTAAAGAAGTGGACTGCCACATCTTTCTCCCATAGAGAACCTGGTGTGAATGCACTGGTGCCCTTTCAGTGGTAGCAGCTGAACAGTTAACAAATATTGTGGCACTAAGGCTCTTAAATGACACATAGTGATTAATAAGTGTTACTTACTTTATTAATCTTAATAATTAAACAGTATGATCTCAATTATGGTTAAAAATGCAGAATACCGAAATAAGTTATTTCCATTTTGTGGAATTGTTTTTGTCTTTATATTTTCTAGTGTTTTCTAATGCATACTTTATTTTTTATATTGGGAAAAGAATTTTTTTTGCAGTTTTACAAAAAAGCAGTCATGCCATTTGTACAGTGTCTGTTTCACTTAGCTGGTCTGACCTATTGCTAAAGCACTAAAAACATCTAATCTTTTTATGTGTAAAGAAAAACAAGTTTCTGATATTTAATTCCTTAATATCCTTTTCAAATAATAGTCATTTATTGAGCTGTTAGTTGGCCCCATATAAATTTCATCTAAGTTATAAGAACATGACCTATTTATTTACCTATAAGCCAATTTTGAAAGTGCTATGTAATAAGTAAAGGTGCTGCCTCTGACTAGTGTCAAGAGTTTAGCATTCCTTGCATCTACCCAGCTTTATTCTTACAGAGATTTTTAGCTGTTGGAACACCTTAAAGTTTACTTGCTGCTGAGTATACCAGTGTATTTTTGGAATAATGATGGTGAAAGCTGGAGGTGGGTGGGAATAGGAAATTAGAGAAAAAAGGAAGGAGAATTTACTTTTGAATACTTTCTTTGCCAAACACATTTTAGAAACTATATGGAAGGTGATAATGAATGCACTAATCTTTTTTCCTCCCCTTTTTCTCTTGTATTTTAAGTTCTTTTAGTGTTTTGGCATTTACCAAGCAAAAGTTGGATTATTTGATTCAAGAAGCTGTTCTTTCTCTATCTGTGCTTCTTAAGAACTGTAAACAGTGTCTCCATATGATAATATCCCCCAATCATACAAAAATCTTGTATGAAAAAAAAAAATCTTGTATGATTGTACCCACATAAAATCTTGAAAATGGTATTTGAGTATACCACGTGTTTTGTATCTCAGAAATTTATTGCTCTAGCAATATTACTTTATTTTTCCTGTTGTTGTTGTTGTTATATGCCGTTGAGTCAGACCTGAGTCATAGCGACCCCTCCTTGGGTTTCCAAGGCAGTATCGCTATGGAAGTAGATTGCCTAACGTTCCTTCCGAGGATGGCTGGTGGGTTTGAACTGCGAGCCCTCAGGTTAGCAGTCAGGTGCCTTAGGCACTACGCTACCAGAGCTCCCTCAAGAAGGTTACAGACATAAAAATCAGGCTTTGGTCACAAGCATGTTTAATGCAACCACAATAAGAAAAAAAGGTTCTGAAACACATACCCCATTTTAAGAAACTCAGTGGTTTAAGGAAAAATAGGTGGCTTCCAAGTAAGCGGACATACATGCTAGCTAGCTTTCAATACTAGGTATTACCTTCTTCTCAGTTTGTAGCCATCAGCTATGACATATCTTTTCATAACACTGTTATACTTAATCCAAAAATTAAACTGGTATTTATAGCCAATATATAATGGGCCTGCATTTTCTGTAAAGCATCACTATTCATAGCTTTTTAAATCAATTTAAAAGGAGTTTGGTGGCATAGTGGTTAAAGCATTTGGCTTCTAACCAGAAGGTCAGCAGTTTGAACACACCAGCCGCTCTGCACGAGAAAGATGAAGCAGTCTGCTTCTGTAAAGATTTACAGCCTTAGAAACCCCATGGAGTAGTTCTGCTCTGTCCTAAAGGGTTGCTATGATTCAGAATTGATTGACTCTACAGCAGTGGGTTTAATGCAGCGTAAGAACACTTTGTTCATTCTCTCAATCTCCTTTTCTTGCCTTGGAGTAATTTACTTTTGAATATATAAATACATAGTTCACCACACTATGTGCAACACAGTAAACCCTGACCAACCCTTAAAATATGAAATGAAAGACATGATTATATTTACTAATGAATACACCAAACCCTTAACTACAAACACTATATTCAGTCCCTGTAAAGCCATCAAATGTTTGAAAGATTTTTAAATATGAACAAAAGGGTCTAGTTTTAAGAATTGAGTTATAAATGGGTGAGATCACTCCCCATTTAATACAGAGGAATCCTAGTGGTGTAATGGTTAAGTGATCGGCTGCTAACTGAAAATTTGCTGGTTTGAACCCACCAACTGCTGTCTGGGAGAAAAGACTTGGAGATCTGTTTCATGATGTTACAGCCTAGAAAGCCCTGTGGGGGCGGTTCTACTCTGACACATAGGATCACTGAGTTAGAATCGACTGCAGCACAAGAAAAACGGTATTCTTCAAAATCGTTTTTGATTTTCACTTATATTTATAAATGCCTGGTACATTTCTTATGTTTTCATTAAATAGAAAATTATAAGCATAGAAACTGTTCTAAGCACGTTTATAAATATCTTTCCTAAAATTAAGATAAGTTTAAGTGTATTCAAAAACGTTAAATATTACATGTTCATTGGATTCTTAACCCTACCCCACCCCAAGTGATAAATAATCACTATTAATTTTTGGTAACCATTCTTTTAGACCTCTGGCTAAACATATAATATGTAGAATAAAATTTAAATTAAATGAGGAGGATAAAAGGCAAATTTTTCCTTTTTTTAATTCCCTGGAGTTAAGAGTAATCTTTTAAATAGACAAGTATGAAATCAGAGGTACTTGATACATATGTTGTTGTTAGGTGCTGTCGAGTTGCTTCCCACTCATAGCGACCCAGTGCACAAAAGAACAAAACACTGCTCGGTCCCGCCACAGCTCCATGATCCTTCCTGTACTTGAGCCCATCGCCACAGCCACTGTGTCAATCCATTTCATTG
>NW_006921777.1:4324022-4342621 GCF_000298275.1 Orycteropus afer afer | reverse complement strand
TATTCTTTAATCTTCATTAGTAAGTACTTTAGGTCATCATCACTTTCAGCAAGCAAAGTTGTGTTGTCAATTTATCACTGGTTGTTAATGATTCTTCCTCCAATCCTGATGCCTCATTTTGTTCATATAGTCCAGCTTCTCAGATTATTTGCTCAGCATATAGACTAAATAAGTATGGTGAAAGGATGCAACCCTGACACACTCCCTTCTTGATTTTAAACCATGCAGTGTCCCCTCGTTCTGTTCTAACAACAGCCTCTTGGTCTGTGTACGGGTTCCTCATGATAGATAGATAGATAGATCTATAGATAGATAGATAGATGAAAAAACGCACTGCCGTTGAGTCAGATCCAACCCATAGCGACTCCTCCTTGGGTTTCCGAGGCGGTATCACTATAGAAGTAGATTGCCCAACCTTCCCTCCGAGGAGTGGCTGGTGGGTTTGAACCGCCAGCCTTCTGGTTAGCAGTCAAATGCCTTAGGTGCTATGTCACCAGAGCTCCTAGATAGATAGATCTTAATGCATATACATGAAGTATGTTAATGACTGTAAACATGAAAGTCCCTTTATTTTTCTCAAAATAAAATTGGTCATTTAAAAATAATGTATTCCCTGAATTTTTAATGTATTTACTGACTTTTAAAAAATGTTAAATAAGCCTCCATGATTTAAAGTTTATTTTTTAAAAAAGTCACGTTTTTACTTTTTACATTTTTTTATGAACATAATGGAAAATGTACCTATTTTCATGGGGAAAAACCAGCTTGTAGTTTCTTGACTGGTTGATGTTAGCTTTAGTATAATTTTATGTGTTATAAATTTGTATGTAATAGTAACTTCTTTTTATCATTGCTTCTTTAGATTCCTTAACTCTAGATACATCTCAACTTTTTATTTATCCATCTTCCATTCCTTGCCAATAGTGTTGCACTTTTCTACAATTTTGGAAAATCTTGGAAATCAGATCCAGGAATTATTAAAGCTACTGAAGAGCAAAAGAAAAAGGTAGCAAGATACAGTCAGTGTTTAACTGTCAGATTATTAGAATTTATACCAGATATTAGTACAAAGGAAGTAATTATGTTTTGGAATATAAAGAAATTTCAAGCTAAACTGAGAGTCTGTATATCTTATTTAATGCTTACCTGTAGTGCTCTTGTGATGTCTGTCTTTACACTTACATCACATTTTATAATTTCATGCTTCTCTCGCGTATGAGGCTACTGCAGTTGCTTTAAGGGGGAAATACAGTATCTTAACCATCTCTGTAACCCCAATAAGTAATACATATTCAGTAAATGTTTGTTGAATGACTATATAAACCTGAAGGCCAACGAATTGGTTGATAGTACAGATATACCATTCTAGTGACTAAAACGTTTGTATAGATGATCCAGGGTACCCGTTTTCTATAACCCAGATACTTAGCAAATCAAATTCATGATATAAAGATGTCACACCAGTAGAGAATTGAACTAGAGTTAAGATTGCCTTGAGTACTATTTTATCCAGTGTCTGAAAACAAAACAAATCCTGATAAATTATTCCTGTCCACAGTAGATTAAAACACTGGCACAGTCTTCAATCTAATCCCCTTTTTTCTAGGCTGCATAGAGATTGCTACTCTTAAATTACATTATTCTTTGGAAATTACTGCTAATTGGTTTGCCACATTTCCTTAGTTATAATCCAGTCTGAGGATTCTGTTCTTCATTGAACTCAGGTTTATTTTTGTGTCTTTATCATCAACACCTATGATGAGTAACTTATTTTACTCTCAGAGCGATATACTTGTAACTGAGTTTGGGGTTGCTGTTTCATATATCAAAGAAATATAATTCTTGTGTTATATTGAAATAGCACAAGTAAGTGAACAAATGATGCTGTTTCTTATTTTGAGCAGAAAACACTGGTAAATTAAAGATGAACATCATACTTATTGCTTCGATTCTTACTGAATCACAATAGTTGGTGCTCATAGTCAGATGAAAAAAAGTTCAGTTTTGAATAAAATGTTATTTTTTTAATTCACAGACAATAGTTGAACTTGCAGAGACAGGAAGTCTGGACCTCAGTATATTCTGCAGTACCTGCTTGGTAGTATTTTCTTCTTTATTCTTCCCTCCCTCTTCTTCCCCCTGGCAGTGGCATAGCATAGAAGGTATGGGGTATGGGGAACAAGGAGAACAGTTTCCTTAGGTGGGCACATTTTCACCGCCCCCCCCATGGCTTTGTAGACCCTGGGACAAGAGGAGAGATAGTCAAGAGGTGGCTCCTCTCTAGCATGTTTATCCCCCTTATTGGTAGAATTGACCACACTTCTGATTTGGACTAATGTCATTGACATTAATTTTCATTCTCTTTCTCTATCCTAAAATGTAATTCAGTAAATTAAAAGCTAAGTAATAAAGTATTTAAAATTAGAGTTTTATTATAATTTCCTAATACATTGTTTTCCTAACTACATTTTAAGAAAATATATTCTTATATTTTAAAGGTCATAGTAGAAGAATCTGTAACTTTTAAGACAACATGTCCTCCCAACTGGTTCAATTTGAATAATATCTGTCTTTATTAGAGTATTTATGCATCTGAACACAGTTTTTTATCAGTGATAGTATAAACTGTCATCTTCAAATATGTCATGGTAAAGATAGACTGGTATGCACCACGTAACGTCCATTCTGGCAGCATCTGACCATATATACGTGGGGGAGGCAGTTGTAGAGGGGCTTGCTAGGAATGGTGCCAGGAGGTGGCCTGCATCAATTTTGCACCACCAGGGCATCTAAAACTCAGCTCCTGCAGCTTGTGGATGCCCTGCCCAGCAGCCCCACAGGTTAGTGCCTTCTTGGGAGATGTTGCGCTGCAGGCTCTGTCCTTCTGGGCTACCAGTTTTGTCTGGCAGCCAGTTGCAGGTATAAGTTTTCAAAACTCAAGTCTCGGGGCACTGATGGAAAGCTAGAAAAGCTTGAGCGGGAGTTACTTTAATACATGTGTATGAAATATATAGAAACATACACTGTATATAACAGGGTGTTCCCACAATGTTCAAATCACATAATGTCCTATTTCACAGAACATGTAGTGAATGTTAAGCAACGCATACCTGTATATGCAATTAACTAAATTTTTACATGGAATCAGGTATAGTAATTTTGACATTGTTCATTTTATTACTAAACACATTAATTTTCTATAGAATAAACACTTTCTTTGATTGTTTTCTGCTTAATTTTTATAATTAATATGTATATAAAATATATAGACTCATAATGTAAGTAGCATTTTTCTACATCGAATTTGAAATATCCCCAAATCATACTAGAAACTTAGTCCTCATATATACCTGTAAGTTATACACTGCAACTTCATTAATAGCAACATTTGGTTAATAATAAAGTTTTATAAATTCTGTAAGTTGTTTTACATAATACTTTTGGTTAAACAGTTTTGATTTTGAATATTCAAAATACATATTTCCTTACTTTCAGTAATAATCTTAGGATACTGACTAGGTTCTTTTGTATTTTCAGGCATCTATAATGCTTCACAAAAGATAATTCACATGATTTGCATTCTTTTCTTAGTGCTTAGAATGTTTTTATAAACTGTTTCTGTGGAAATACTGTTTTCCACATAGTCATATATACAATGCTCAAGTACTTGCCATATGGCAAACAGATTATTTATATAGTCAGTCAATGCACATTGTTTCACTGTTCAATAAATACCAAGTTACAAGAACAAAACTATTTTTTGTCATCAATAGCATAAACATTTTATTACATAATATGTTATTGTAAGTTATGTACTTTTCTTGATAGATAATTCCAAGCTGTAAAGAGCATATCCTATTATAAAGTAACTCAAATTGATATTTGTCATTATGTGGGGATGCTTCATACCCTGAGAACACATATTTGCACTAGAGTTTCCTAAAAATGAATTATTCCATAAATGAAACAAGGATACTGTTACTGTCAGGAACCCTGCATCCAAATCACTTCTTAACTGGTCAGTATTTTAGTTCAGATTTCATTGACTACTGTTGCCCAAAGGTGAAATGTAGCTAAGGATTGCAGGTAAGGATAGAAGTATATATATATATGTCCTTACAGCTTTCTCCTAAATAGATTTAGTCTCTTAACTGTGGCTGAGAATAACTTACCCTTTTCTTTGGTGCATAGATAATTTTAGCATAAGAAATACACAATCCTCTAATGCTTTTTCTTTGGTACCTCAAAACAAACGAACAAACAAAAACTCACTGTCATCAAGTTGGATCCGACTCATAGCAACCCCTCCTTGGGTTTTTGAGGCGGTATTACTATGGAAGTAGATTGCCCAATCTTCCTTCCAAGGAGTGTCTGATGGGTTTGAACCGCCAGCCTTCTGGTTAGCAGTCAAATGCCTTAAGCACTACGCCACCAGAGCTCCCTTGGTACCTCAAAATAGTGTATAATCTCATGCAAATTAGTAAGGAAATGGCAATGCTTTAGTTGAAACATCAACGAGGGATATTATAAACACTGTTTCTAGCATGGGTGGATAACTTATCATATACCCAGCGTTGAGACTACCAGACCTGTGAAGATCACTAGTGAGTTCTTATATTCACTTGGCTGATTCAGAGTAAGGTAGGATAAAAAGTATTTCAAGGCAGTTAAACAGTAAAACATCATAAACACATATTCTTCTTGCCTGTCAAGACCTGAAAATAGATTTTATGTTTCCTGTAAGAAATGGTAACTACTTAAACTTTTTAAGCATATTCTTCCACTTTCTTAGCTGTGGTCATGCATTTCATTAAAGGAAATCTGGGTTCTCAGGAGGCACTTAAAATAAATACATGTGTACACTTAAGAGTTTTGCTTTTTTCTGTATTTGTTGATTTGGGAAACATTTTTTAAATTTTAAATTTAAAAGCTTATTTTATTCACTTCTAATCTGACTTTCACTAAGGAACACTTTTATTAAAGAATAACTGGTGTCATGACCATTAATCACACTTCATCTTCACATAGAAGCCTGGATAGTGGTATGTTTTCTTTTTCAGGAATGTGAGAAATGTATATGTGATAAAGTTCCATTCATAGCAACAGCAATTTGATATTTAAGATTTTAGTTATTTTTATAAATTGATAGTTTTATTCCAATCTTACGATTTTATATGCTGAAATAGACTTATCCTTTTAGTTGTTATTATTGCCAGTTGAAAGTTCATTAAACAAAACAACAGTAATTTTTGTTTGGTTTTATTTATTTGGAAATCTTGGTATAATCCATTCAAAGAAATGTAGTTTATTTTTGCATAATTGTATTTTGAGAAAATAAATGTTCAGCTTTTCTCTCTCGGTTATGCCTTTCATAGTCCTTTTACATACCTGTTCACAGATACGGAAACCAGTGAGGTCCAAACACTGTGGTGTGTGTAACCGCTGCATAGCAAAATTTGATCATCATTGCCCATGGGTGGGTAACTGTGTAGGTAAGTTATGTTAGTAATTTCTAAGTGTATCATTCATTTAAAGTACTTAATTATTTTAACAAACTAATGAAGTACAACGTAAAAAGTTCATTCCTGCGCTTTATTGCACCCCTCGTCCCACTCACTCATATTTAATTTTTCTGGTTGACCAAATAGCATTTCAGTTGAGAGAGTGGGGAAAAAAGTTACAAAATCAGTGTCTAGAAAGGTTGATATCATTTATCTATCAATTCACTAGTGCCTAGTGGGAGCTCTGGTAGCATAGTGGCTAAGACACTTGCCTGCTAACCAGAGGGCTGGCGGTTCAAACCCACCAGCCATTCCTCGGAAGGAAGGTTGGGCAATCCTACTTCTGTAGTGAATACTGCCTTGGAAACCCAAGGAGGGGTCGCTATGAGTCGGGTTTGACTCAACGGCACATAACAACAACAACAGTGCCTAGTCTTTCATATTTTCTCCATTGGTTAACAGTGAAATCAGTAAGAAGTGAAATTGTTACATTCTAAATAAAAGAAATAGAACAAAATATCTGAAAAGAAGTTTTGTAGAGGCAGAGAAGAATGAAAGCTAAGAAATCTACATACCTCAGTGCTGTGGAACGTACAGTCTGATAAGATGGACTCAGTGGTCTGAGAGATGACCCTGGTGATTTTATAAGGTGACAGGAGGGAAACATGACAGGGATTGTGTGGCCCTGTTAGAAGCCTTTGGAAAATTGGGGTTAAGAATTAATGAAGGTAAGGGTAAAGCAGTCATTTTAAACCTCAGAAAACAAAGAATAGGATTTAAAGCTTTAGAATTGTGGTTTATTAGGTTCATTAGGATTCTTGTCTTCAGAATGAACATCATTACAGTCATCACATCTTAATGTATATTTATAAGCATTTTTATTTTAAGACTTTTATTTAAACACTTGTTTTCTTAGAAAACATCCTATAAAATAATTAATGTGTGTGATTATTGTCTAAGTTATATCACACCTTTCATGACATACCCCCAAAGGTGTATTACCAGTTGTTTTTTCTTAGCTGAAAAACATTGCTCTGTGTTGTTCTTTAGGTGCAGGCAACCATAGATACTTTATGGGCTACCTATTCTTCTTGCTTTTTATGATCTGCTGGATGATTTATGGTTGTATTTCTTGTGAGTACAATTAGTTTTTTGCCTTACTAAAACATTGCATAATCAGATTATACTTCCCTTATTAGCATATTACAATAATGACAAAAGTTTTTTAACTGAAAATTATTGTTTGGGGCACCTTACTACAATTAAGTATAAAAGAGAGAAATAGCTATAAAAACAATTTTCATATTATCAAATTATGTTCAACATACAGTATAAGCAGATAGAATTATTGGCTAACCACTTTTTTTTTAATGCTTGTTCACTGAAACCTGTGCTGGCTTAATAGGCTTTGAAAAGCTTCTGGGGAAAATACACCAACATTTTTCACATCATGTGCTTGCTTTCCTCTAGTAGTTTCTATAATATGTGATTTTTCTAGTTCATTTTACCAAATAGTTGGGAAAATATACTTGAAGTTAAGTTTGCACAGAGCTTGAACTATTTTGAAAAGTAAAGTAATATTGCCTATTAAGAATATTAATAAAGAGCTCTGGTGATCTAGTGGGTAAGGCATTTGGCTGCTAAACAGAAGGTTGGCAGTTCAAACCCACCAGCTGCTCCACAGGAAGAAGATGAGACAATCTACTTCATAAAGATTTACAGCATTGGAAACCCAGTGGGGGTTGCTATGAGTCAGAATCAACTCTTAGAAGTTATTCTGTTAAGAGTAAGTTTTTTTTATTCAGCCATATAAAGTTAGTACCTTAGAGGAAATGATGGCTTTTTATTGCACTGAAAAGGAAATTTGATGAGTTTAAATGAAGATATGCTTCAAGGGTTGGTGGCACTTATCTTAGACATGTATTATATCCTGGCTTAAAAACAAGATCTTGGGCAGATGCTTTCCTAGTTCTTCTGCCCCCACATATTAAGATTAATCTTTGTCATGCCTTAGTGAATAAAAGGAGGCTGCCTCTGCAAAAAGAAATTAACAGAAAGATTTGGTCAAAGGTCTTGACCTGATTTCTGGCCCAGTACACCTGTGAGAGAACACATTCCTGCCAGTAACAGTCGTTTTTTATGGCAGTAGCTCTTAGAGCAGGAGAAAAGGCTTACACTCCAGGGTGATCCTGTTATGTTATGTACCCCCCCCTTTTTTTAAGTCTCATTTATCTGTATATTATTTTTGTATAAAGAAAATGTTCTTCTAGGTATTTTATGTATACATTACCAATTAAATATAAACTTTGTTAGGATAAAGTATTTTTTTAAGATTGGTAACTGCTTTTCCATTTGTCTTTGATATTTTTTTATATCAGTTTTTTAAGAGCATAGGAAACAGTTGCTATTGAAAATTATTAAGTAAATATAGACTCTTTGATCATGTTTTCTAAATGGTGCTGAGTACAAATGCATACATTAGATGCTTGAATGATTAAGTACATATGAGTACTTCTGTTCTGGTTTTAGATTGGGGACTCCACTGTGAGACCACTTATACCAAGGATGGATTTTGGACATATATTACTCAGATTGCCACATGTTCACCTTGGATGTTTTGGATGTTTCTGAATAGTGTTTTTCATTTCATGTGGGTGGCTGTACTACTCATGTGTCAGATGTACCAGGTATGTACATTATTTGTTCCTTAGTGTGCTAACTGAAAACTCTCATAAAAGTTCACTCTTTGCTTAAAGGATACTAATGTATTTGTTTTTGAACCACTCCAGCTTTCCAAGGATTCATTTTATCTTTGAGTTTGCCTTATCTTTCTACTTCTCTCTTCTCCTTCCTTTTCTCATATTAAGAATTTAAAATATATATATATATTTTTAATTGTATTTTAGTTGATAGTTTACATAGCAAGTGAGGTTCCCATTTAACAATTTTTCTACAAATTGTCACGTGGCGTTGCTTACAGCTTTCACAATGTGTCAGCATATTAATTATGTCCATTTCTGTTTGTTCTGTTTTCATTAATTTAGCTTCCCTCCCCCTGCTTGCCATCTTATCTTTACTTCTGGATAAATGTTGATCATTTGGTCTCATAGCTTATTGTTTAAGGGACCACATTATTCATGAATGATAATGGTTATTTTATAAAGCCTGTCTATTATTTGGCTGAAAGGTGATCTTCATGAGTAGCTTCAGTGCCAAGTCAAAGGGTATTTTGTTATGCATTTGTCTCCCATTCTATTTGGGACCTTCTGCTGTGTCCCTGGTCAGAACAGTCTGTAGTGATAGCTGAGCACCTCTGTTCTTCTGGTCTCATGTTAGAAAAAAGGCCATCCTTTGCATGGGCTATTAGTCCTGTGGAGGAGTGTCTTTGAATCTTTGTTTTCCTTCATTCTCTTTTGCTCCAGACAAGTAGACACCAATAGTTGAATCTTAAATTTATATTAAGAACTTTGAACATTCAGTATTACTTTCAAGACAGAGCTTTATATTTCTGCAGTTTCTAGCTCAATTATTTTATCCACTTTGATAAAATAGTAAGCTTAGATATGCCATTCATTTTGTTTTTATTTTAATGGTATCATTTGATTATCCACTGTTACCAATGTTTATTTAATTTTTTAACAATTAGAGTTTGTAAAAAATCTCATTCTTAAGAAGGCTAACAGAGAGATTATCTCTGTGCATAGTGTGCGTATTTCCATAGGCAAAAAAAATGTCAAGTAACCTGTTTTAAAATATTTTTCTCATTTAGCCAACTACTTGACACAGTGAAAATATTATAATCTCCTAATGAAAAGCCAAAAAACAGATTTCCTTCATTTTTCTCCTCCTTGCCAGTCCTCTTGAGAATAAACTTTTTTTAATATTAAATATTCAGAGAGAGTAATGGGTTTGCTTTCTTTTGCCTATTAGATATCATGTTTAGGTATTACCACAAATGAAAGAATGAATGCCAGAAGATACAAGCACTTTAAAGTCACAACAACATCTATTGAAAGCCCATTCAAGTATGTACACATTTTAATATATTCTCTTGCTGTATCAATTTTCTTACTAATTGAATTCAGTAAATGTCTAATGAATACATCAAAGAAAAATATTTCCTTTAGGTATGGCAACAGACTATGAAACGAGCAATTATTTCTTTGACTTAGCAATATTTAAATCGAAAAGAAAGCCAAACCCACTGCCATCAAGTCAGTTCTGAGTCATGGCAACCCTATGGGACAGAGAATTGCCCCACAGGGTTTCCAAGGCTGTAAATCTTTATGGAAGCAGACTGCCTCATCTTTCTCCCACTGAGCGGCTGGTGGGTTTGAACTGTCTACCTTTTGGTTAGCAGCCCAATGCTTTAACCACCACAACACCAGAGCTCTTAGCAATATGTGAAGTAGCCTATAAATCCTATTTAACTGTAAGATTGCTTCCAGAGGTAGTATTGATCAGTTTACTGTGTGTGTGTATATATGTTTTTTTTTCCTAGTTTATATTCAGTTTGATGTTTAGAAACAATTTCCTTACTATATGAAGTATATAACACTTTGAGTTTTACTCTAGTTATTATTTGCCTGTTATCTTAATGCTTTTGCATTGCTATTAATTCTTACATGCTTCTGGAAAGCAAGCAAACCTTTAAATAAAACAAACATAAGAGAGTCGATTTGGTGGTTTTGAGAATTCAGCCATTAAGTACACTTATTGCATAAGGTGTAAAATTCACTGCTTTCCCAAAGGTGTTTTTGAAGTCATAAAATTCCTTGACCTTTTATTTTTTTTTAATTGTTTCGGTCTATTGCCAAATCCATATTACTTGTAATTATTTTTCTTTCACTTTCTCAGTTTTGGAGATGGTGTTTCTCCTTGCCAAAGACCAACTTATCTAGAAAAAATTTTTTATCAAAAATTGCATATGATAAAGGAATGGAAAAAATGCAGTTTGAATAAATTTAAAATACCATTGTATAATCCACTAAATTAGCAAGAGAAAAATAAAAATCAATGTTAGCAGAGTTGTAGAGAAACATTGAATTCATTAGGTAAATAGATCTATAGATTGATAGAAGAGGAATAAATTGGTTCTTGCTGGCAAGTAATCTGTTTTTAAGTTTAGAAAAAAATATATTTAACAACAAAATTATATTGAATTCTTATATTCAATCTTTGTTCTAATCAACTTTGTTTTCTTTTGTTTCTAGCCATGGATGTATAAGAAATATTATAGACTTCTTTGAATTTCGATGCTGTGGCCTCTTTCGTCCCGTTATCGTGGACTGGACCAGGCAGTATACGATAGAATATGACCAAATATCAGGATCTGGGTACCAGCTTGTGTAGCACCGTCTTCATCTTATGAAGCATATTGCTGAGTGGTGCCTGAAAACTGTGTCTGTCCCTGTCTCTCTCACACTCGAATCCACATGCTTTGAACAATAGCATGCTATGTGTAGGGCTAACAATGAATTTTACAGTTTTTTTTCCCCCAAACACTTTTATTAATAAAAGGTAACATGGACAGAACACACTGCCACTTCTGGGAAGAAGAAAGATCATAAAAATGAGTTTAATGGTTCTTCGTATAGGAATTCAAAGTCTACTCAACTTTTTGGTTTTATTCTAACACTTTTCATGACAAAAGAGTAAACTTATTCTGTTGTCAGACATGATATATGGATTAGAAATGTTCAGTTGTCGTTAAAATTAAATTTATGGTATTGGCTAAAGTTTATGATGCAGTCTACCAATAACGTTGGATTTAATTCCAGGAAAGTTGTCTTAAATTGATTCAGATTAATATTGTGTACATTTTAGAATGTACATGTAAATACTGTGATAAAAATCATGTGGTTGTATTAGGGACTTATTGTAATGTGTCTTCAAAGGCATAAGAAAATAATGTTCACAAAAAAATGTGCTAACGATATTTTACTTGAGTCAGCTGTTGCCTTGCTGATACATTTCTAGTTCAGTGAAATAATTTGTAGTAACCTTGCTCTGAGGTTTTATGGTCTGATAATAAAACACTTGCATGAGTAGAGTAAGTCACGTTACTTTGTTCAAACTTAAAAGCCCTACTAAGTGCATGATACACTTCATAGAATGTATACTAGCAGACACTATCCAGTGAGCATAAATTAGAACTTCAGTGTGCAAACAGTTCAGTTTTTGAAAGAGTTGAGGTATTTTCAAGAAAAGGCAGAATAAGTTAATGCAAAATTCAGTAATAGAAATAAGTGGATTTTTAATTTGAGATGCAAAATAAACTGTAGGCAAAATAGTGGGAGTTTTCGCTAAAGATGGAGCATGATCTCTGTACATAACACATGTGAATAAAAGAAAAACTAATAGTATATTCTGGTTTTTCAGAAATGACCTATCAAAAAGTAGAATTTAATTCCCAAGATTATTTTAATTTTCCCAATATTAAATGTTCTGAAATTTGTTAAAGCTGTCTGAAAAAAATTCAAATTTTCTTATTGTAAACGTGATGCACTGATCAATTTTTGTTGGCAGCATTTCCATAGCCTCATAATGAACTGCTTATCACTTGCTTCATAAATACTGTTTACAGAAAGAGACTTGGTTTAGTCCTCCTAAGTGCTGTAGCAAACTGTGGTTCGAGCAACCTGTGGGAAACCTGAGAGAGGGAACAGGGTGGGTGGGAGCGCAGCCAGACTGATGACAGATCCTAGACCAGTGTAAAGAATGTGTATCTGTACATAAATAATTTATCAAATAGTTTTCTCTTTGTGTCTGTGTTAGTGTATTTAAAGCTGCTCATTTCATTTTACCCAACCAAAAAGAAAAGGGAGATAACTAATGAGCTTCTAGTGATGTTCAGTATTGCTGTTAATAGGCATTATACCCTGCAAGTTCACTGCATGTCTGATGCTTGGTAAAATTAGTATTTCCTGTAAAATGCAGATTACAGGTATTAAAGCAATCTAGTGGTATAACCCGCCCCTTGCCTTAGTAAGAGGAGCAGTGAAAATGTATATAGTTGATGTTCAGTATTTCCAAGTATAATTTTTTTAATATAGTTGTTTCTTTGACCATAAGTCACACATCAAAACAAGATTTCCCTTAGTATATGTGAGTGTTTTAATATTAGAAAATTGGCATATGTACTTTATTTTTGAAAAGGGAAGAGATGGGTGTGGGGTGGCAATAGCATTGTGCCATTTTTGTCATAGAATGTAAAAAAAAATTGGTTAACCTTTACAAATGTCTCTGCTAGTTTTGACTACTAATTGGGGGGAATTTTAGATAATTTTTAAATTCAAAGTTATTTATACAATGCTAGAATTTTGTTTTAATTTTTGTATTTTGAGCCACTTCACATGAAAACTCAGTTGTAATTTTTATCTAATACATTTTTATGAACAAAGACTGGTGGTTTTCTCAGAGTTTGGATAAGAGTGTTGTTATCATTTTCTTTCTTTTTGGTACAACAGTCCTTTCAGTGCACATGACACGTCCATCAGTTAAATAGAAAAAAAAAAAAAAAAGCCTCTAGATGTATAATTAGATGGACAATACTAGCAACGTGAATGCTTTAGTACTAACCTTCTCATAGTACCAGTTAAATCTAGAACTTGGAAATGGTCAGGTGATCAGCAGCCAACTATGCAGCAGTGTACCTTCAGTTTAATTATTTTTAGGTCCTCTGTATGGAACCAACTTAACCCACTTCTGAAGTTGTATGTGAAGGTGACCCATTTGGGAATAGTTCACATCAGCTTAATTGGACAATTTTATCAAATAGCAGTTTACTCTCAGCCCTGAACATGAATTTCTTCCTTGGAGTTTTTATTCATATTTTTTGTGTTCCCAGGAATTCATTTGAAATATTAGTAAGTGTAAAACAGCATTATTACATCTTAAGCTATGGATATTTTTATTTTATATTTTCTTTATAACTGTGCCAAGTATTATTTTACTACTTACTGTGTTACTCTGTGGAAAGAAAAACCTGTAAAGTATTTAATAAATTAGCTCTCCTTACATAAATTAAATCTGTCAAAATTTTGTAAAATATTAATCAGAATAAATATTGACTCTTAAGTATGTGCTTGTCTTGTCATGTCGCACAATTCACTTCAGAAGATTAAACAAATTTGTAGTGGAGCCTGTGATATGAGATTATATATGTATCACCTGGTCCACTAGGAGTCACATGGCATGAGACTGCAGAAACTGGCCAAAATAAATGGTGGGATGTGTGTGTGTGTGTGTGTGTGATGCTTTTATGAATATAACAGTGAAGAATTTTGGATTACATTAAGTTATTTGGAATCTGCAGGGACTGAATGAATCTCCAAATGTTAAATTTAAGTGTGTCTAAAGCCATAATAGCAAAATAAAACCTATCAAATATTGATCTCATTTACTTGAGAAGGTCTACATAACAGCTTTTTAATATGGGAGTTAGAAAAGCTAAAATGACGAAGGAATCTTTCCCTGTTAGTCACATGGTGGTTAATGGTTTGAGAGCCCTAGGGTATTAAACAAAAATACAGATTGAACTAATACTCAATTCATAATTACTTTATAATGTTGAAAGTAATGCTCTAGAAGTGGCTAGAGCTCACTTAACAACTTTTTGGAACAATTATATAAAATACAGTAAACTCTACCATGAGGCATCAGGTTTAATTTCAACTGGAATTGAAAATTTAATTACTTTCTGGGGTCTCTGGGTGACGCAGTTCATATCCTCAGTTGCTAACTGAGGGCTAGTAGTTTGAGTCTGCTCAGAGGCACCGCAGAAGACAGGCCTAGCAGTCTACTTTGGTGAAAGCCGTTGACAGCCCTGTGGGTCCAGCTCTGTTCTGATAGGCATGAGGGTGTCCTGAGTGGAATGGACGAGACAGCAGCTGGGCTTTTTGAAGTTCTTTCTCCCCTACTTTATGTACTTATCTAGATCACCCAACCCTTCCCAAATTGGTAGATGGACCTATAATGTGGATGTCTGGTTCTAAGAGTTTATAGAGAGAATTAGAAATAAGTGGCATGTACCAGGATAGGAAATCTTAGCTTTTTGTAGGAAAATATTTCATGTGACTTTTAAAATAGAGAAATCTGTTAATTCCAAGTAAACCTATTCAGAATCACGCTTGATCAAAGTCTGTTAAGTCACAAATCCAAGGAAAGCAGGTGAGACTTTCAGAAAACTCTAGCCAGTTCAGGACTGTGTTTTGCTCAGTTAAGTTTTAATAAAATATTGGCAAACATTTTTAATAAACAGTAATGTTTTTAGTACTCAGAGGACCTGTTTCCATTCAAATTATCAGAAAAAGTCACTGTTGCTATTTCTATTAATTTCCAAGAACAAGATGCTAAATTTTAAGAATGTACTGTATATGTGTATTTCTGGAAGAGGTAGTAGAGAAACATTATCCCATAGTTAGGGGGTAGCCAGCAAATAGCAAGGAATCTGCTAGAACTTCTTGTGAAAGATGCCATAATAGCCTGTTTTTATGCATGAGTTTTAAAAATTATATTTGTTTATTTTACATGAATCTCATCAGCATTCTATAGGATAATTAAATATATGGCAAAAAGAAAGGCAGATGCTCCTTTAAAGAGTAAATAGTAATGAGATTTTTATAAAAGTATTTACACAAAATGATTTACATAATATACCTATTAGGAAAAAGGGGGGTTGAATACTTAGTGCAGAAGCCATGTGATAGACAGTTTCCAGCTGGGTCTCAAAATAACATTAATTCCCAAATCACTATTAAATGGATGACAAGACTCGTAAAAAGTGAGAACTTCATACCTTTGTTGGCAATAGAATCACTTTTATGGTAGAGTCTATTATCAGGTTAGATGGTGCACCATCCAACTGATTGGCCTTGGTTTCCAATGAGGATTAGCAGTAAATACTTTGCAACTTCTCTAGTAAGAAAAGCCAGAGACTTTCCAACTAAATCTAACCCCTCCTCTTCCTTCCCCCCCTCCCCTCATTTTAATGTTACTCCTTTATTTGGAAGCTAAATACCTGAGTTTGCTGGTGATGTATTGTTTCATCTTTCTGTATCTGAAAGGATTTTTTGAAAGATATTTTAGTTGGTTATGAAATTCTAATTTGACACTTTTTTCTTTGGTGGTCCAGTGCCTAAGGCATTTGACTGCTAATAAGAGGGTTGGCAGTTCAAACCCACCAGCTACTCTGCCCAAGGAAGACAGGGCAATCTACTTCTGTAAATATTTACTGCCTTGGAAACCCAATGGAGGTCACGATGAGTCAGAATCAACTCGATGGCAGTGGGTTTTTTTTTTTTTTTTTTTTTAGTATTTTAAACAAGTTGCTCCACTGTCATCTTACTTTCATTGTTTCTAACAGGAAAACTGCTGTCGTCTTAAATTTGTTCCTCAGTACATGTCTTTTCTCTGGCTATTTTGAGATTTTCTCTTAATCACTTGTTCTAAGCTTATTTATGGTATGCCTTCAAGTAGTTTGGTTTTTGGGCTTTTTGTTCATTGAACTTGGATCTGTAAGCTTAGTTTTCATTAAATTTGAAAAATTTCAGTCATTATTTCCTCACTTATTTTTCCTCTCAGGGACTCCAATTATACACTTGAGTCTGTCCGACTGTTCACTGATGCTGTTTTTTTTTTTTTTATTCCTTCCTTTTTCCTGTTTATTTGGGATAGTTCCCATGTCTTTTGAGTTCACTAATATTTTCTTCCGCAATGTCTAGTTTGCTATTAATACCATCTAGTATATTTCCAGGAGCTCTGGTGGCATAGTGCCTAAGCCATTTGACTGCTATCCAGAAAACTGGCAGTTCAAACCCACCAGCCACCAGCCACTCCTCGGAAGGAAGACTGGACAATCTACTTCCATAGAGATACCACCTCGGAAACCCAAGGAGGGGTTGCTGAGTCAAAAGGACTCAAGTATATTTTTCATCTCATATATTGAATTTTCATCTACTGTGCATATCTTCATGTCCCTGGTCAACTTTTTAAACATAGGCACTATATTCAAACTAACTTCAGTATCCTTTGTTTGCTATTAGTATCTAAATCTGTTCTGGGTTGCTTTTGATTGATTTTTACCCCTCATTATAGTGGTATTTTCCTGCTACCTTGCATGTGTGGTAAATTTTTACTGAATGCCAGACACTATGAATTTTACCTTATTGGGTGCTGGATATTTTTATATTCCTATAAAAATTCTCAAGCTTTGTTGCTTGGCAGCTTCAGTGCTTTTAGGTCTTTTAAGATTTTTAGGCAGGACCAGAGCAGTGCTCAGTATAGGGTGATGAGGTCTCCCTCATGCTATAGCTGGTGGGAACAGACACTATTTTAGGCTCCATGTGAGCACCAGTCAATTACCTCTAGGATTTTTAGGTGGTTCCCTGGCCTTTGGTAATTACTTCACATACATGTGCTATCAGAACCCAGATGAAGATTCACAAGGCTGGAATTGGGACACATTTCTGTTCTGTGTAACTCTGGTCTCCATTCCTCTTAACTCCATCTACCTTGGTCCCCCTGAACTCAGCTCTGTCTCAACTCAGGGAGGCTGACAGGCTCACCTGATTTCTTTTTGCAGTATGTCCCAGATAGTCCCTCAGAACAGTTAAGTTGTAGTAATCATAAGACAAATGTTATTTTTTTCGCCATAATGGTCCTTTGTTGCCTTATGTTTTTTTTTGTTGTTGTTGTTTCAAGTGAGAAGGTAAATGTAGCACCTCTTCTTATTCCATCTTGGCTATAAATGGAAGTCTGAATACATTTTTTTAAAATATTATTTCTAGTTTCTAATATGAAATAACTGATAACTAATTTAAAAATGCAAAGGGGTCCCAAGACAAAAAAATGTGAGAACCACTGGTTCATACCAAGATTTTCCAAACAGTGTTGTTAGTTCCATGGACAACTAATTCAGGTTAAGGCTTGTTTCATTTTCATGCAGATTTCTCAATCATACCATCTGTTTCAAAAACTTCAACATATGGTAATGTGCTCTTTGTATCTTCGAGGATATGCACATATATATAGATCTATAACTGCAGTAGTCCTAAACTTATTTGATCATGAAGACCTTTTTGGAACTAGAGTTGTCAGCAATCTTCCATAAATATCCCACACCACTGTGATGGGCTAGAAATGTTACAAATGGGTAGTTTTAAAGGTTAATATATGTTTGACCATGCAGCACTTTAATACTTCATTTGGATACTGACTTGATTTATATCCAAATGACCAAAGTGATTCCTGCCCAAAGTCAAATTCCCTTTTTTATTCCTAGAACCACCTGAAGTTTTGGAGTGGTTCCTGACTAAAGAATGACCTTAATTATGAATGGGTATTCGTCTGTCTTAATCGTTCATTTTACTAGACAGAATTCTCAAACTTTCCAAGCACCTGGCAACCACATTTAGAACATATTCCTCTAGCATATCCAGTATCATCTCCAAAAGAGTTTGGGAAACATGGTTGGTGTGGGAAATTGGCTTTGTGTAAGGAACATACTCACTGACATTAGTTTCTAAAGGTGAGGCTGTTGTGTGAAAATCAGCATTATGTGAACATGCAGCATGACTACATCATCATGACTGCCAAACCCCTGAGAACCACAGCCCAGCCAAGCTGACTGTTAACCACTGTCAGACATACATTGTTAATGCACAAAGTAGGTAGATTTACTAGTGTCATGAATGTAAAATGACAGATAATGAGATAGTTGATATGTGAGGAGGAGGTGTATATAATTCTAGTTATCTACTGCTGCATAACAAATTTCCCCAAAACTTACTGACTTAAAACAACAATATTTATTTTGTTCATGGACCTAAAATTTAGGAATGCTAACTTTACTCCAAGGAGCTCTGATAGCGTAATGCCTAAGGCACTTTTATAAAAATCTCATTACTATTTATTCATTTAGTTGACTGCTAACCAGGAGGCCGGCAGTTCAAACCCACCAGCCACTACTCAGAAGGAAGGTTGGGCCATCTACTTCCATAGTGATACCACCTCAGAAACCCAAGAAGGGGTCGCTTTGAGTCGGGTCCGACTCGACAGCACATAAACAACAACAACAACTTTGCTCCACTTGTCAGT
>NW_006921777.1:4306087-4323333 GCF_000298275.1 Orycteropus afer afer | reverse complement strand
CTGCTGCTGGGTTCGAAGTGCTGACCTTTTGGTTAGAAGCTGGCTCTTCAAAATAAGCAATATAGTTTGTCAACGTAGGTTCTGGAAAAGATAAAGATAGGTTCACAGATCAGGCATATAACAGACCAATTTCACAGCCTACCTACCCTCCCCTACCCCTGGGGTGGAGAGACAGATTGAATTGCTGGTAGGGAATTAGAAGCTTCTTCTGGAAGAATGATAAAAATATTGGTATAGTACAGTGCCCCTTTCCTACCTGAGATAGCTGACGACTGCTCAGACAATGCTATGTTCCTTGCTACTTAAGCAGAATAGAAAGAACCACGGGGGGGAAGGAATGTTTCCAGTAAATCACCATCCTTCAGATTACAGTGGAGAATTAAGAGTCATGCTGAGCCGCAGATTCTATAGCTGTAAATACTTGTTTATAATGATCTTTAGCTACAGATAAAGACAAAAGAATTTAAATGTTTTGTTTCAAACTACCCAGCCTACATCAGTGAGCCTGTCTGAGGAACCTGCTGAAGGGTTTTTGGCCCTACACCTAGAGATTCTGCTTCCATGGGGCTGAGGTGGAGCCTAAGAATCTGCTCTTTAATACCCACTGGTGAGTCCAGTGCAGGCTGTCTCCAAGGCATACTTTGGGAAGATGCTCCAGGCTACAGAAGGATGGGCAAGCAGGAAACCCTGTGTTGCTGACCACCAGCTCTGAGGAGCTGAACTGGTGATGCCCATTGCCTAGCAACCCTCACTCTAGAGGACCAGTTATTACCAGCTTTAAAAAAGATATCCCCTTCCTGTAGAAATAATGTAAACATTAACCTAGTAAGTCAACTGGGTAATGGGGTTGACTCATTTAAACATAAAATGGAGGTAGGGAACCAAATTTTCCACTAACTGAAATCATAGCAGTTCCTCCAAAAGGCTAATTGAAGACAGACACTGAACACCTAAACAAAGTTGAAGTTTTATTTAAAATGTAAAAGAAATGGTTCTTTAGAATGGTGGTGAATAAAGCAAAAGGATACAATGCTCTCTTCTTACAAGTTGGCCAGTCTGTCCAAGTATAGAGTAATACACAGTACTTAAATGCTGGTCGCATTTCACAGTAGTTTAATGTTAAGAGATTGTAAGAGATTATCTGTGCCTAGATTATGAAGAGATTCTCCATGTGTGATGCTCCATTCTGGGGTTTACACCTTTACTGAGCATGAACAAGGGCTCCTGCTCCTTGGCCATAGCCAAATCCCTTGGGCCCAAAGTTCTTTGCATAGCATCCTATGAAAGAAAAGGAAGAGTGAAGTCAAGTCCACGAAGCTTCTAGCATTGCTCACGATCACACAAAAACGAATCCCCATAAATTAAAAAACTGGTGGCTATACCAGAAAGAGTCCAATGTATTTAAGATGTAAAATGTACCATGTCCTGTCTTAAAGCTGTGAAGGCAAGTTCATGTATTCTGGTTCCACAGTGCTCAGCTCATGGTCCCACTGAGTTGCAAGCATGAAAATTAGACCAGATAAATTATATTACCTTCATACCTGCTTTGCTTAAAACATGAAGTTAAAAGAAAACTCTGTGGTGGTTTTGTTTGTTTTGAGGAGAATTTTTAAATGATTTAACTTAATTTTATTGTGTCATCTAAAACTGCTGAGGTTTCCCCATATGTCACCTGTAAGCATTTCTGAACCTTTTATTTTTAAATAGCCAAGACAATATAGCTTGTTCGTCCCTAATTTCAGAGTGCCCTCCCCACCCCCAAGCTGGTGATAATTTAATTCACCAATAGCTGGTGTGGGGTTTTCATATAGATAGCGATAACTGAAATTCTTTTTACCTTTGCAATAGATTTCACCTTCCTTCTCAGTCAAAGTTGTTGAGTCAAGACTCTTCCCACACTTGGCACATCGGAAACAGTTTTTATGCCAGGGCTGGAAGACACAAATGTGTTACCATGCTTGAGAGGCCTGTTTTCTGCAGTATAATTTAGATACTGAGGCAAGAAGTAGCTCAGAAGATGAACTCAAGATGAGCTCCTGATTGCTATGGTTCAGCCCCAAGTAGAAGCTAAAACTGGCCATCGCTGCTATCTCCATTCTTGGCCACATACAGAAGGGCTGAGTTCAAACTTCATTCACAGACAATATGGGCTGGGAGCTGTATGGAAGAGCCAGTTTCCTAACAGCAGTGTCAGACCTCACTGCAACCTGGTCAGCTCCTTGAAAGGTGGCCTCCTCTATGGCTGAGAAGATTGTAGCTCAAAGTCACACAGCTAATTACCATCAGGTCTTCTGACTCTGGATCACTGCCTTCTTCACTATACTGAATAATCTGAAGATTCCAGATTTGCTAATATTCTGGCCTTTTTAGTTGACAATCTTCAGGAGTGCCGCCTATGAATAGAAGTTTCAAGTTTCTTTTAATTAAACATTGATGTGATTTGTCAATAAAGGATATCACTACAAAAACTTAATGATTCAGATGGAAATTTGTAAGAAATAAAAAAAGTTTAATCCAAGGCACTTGTTTATAAGACAGAGTGCCTGAGTGGGATGTGGTGAGGCTGGAGGAGAAAGGGCATGGAGAGGAGCTATTCACTATTATTAATTCAAAACAGCAATTTACCTTCCCAGCACCAATTATCTTCTCAGCAGCATACACGGAATCTCCACATCTGGAACACTTCTCAGCACCTCCATATTTCTGAGCAAATTTAGAAGTGTTTGGATTTGTTGTAGGACTGTGAGGTTGAACACTTGTAGAAAGGGGAAAAGAATTTTAGGAAAGATTTTCCAAAGGGCCCTATAAATCCACAAGGCACGAACTCTGGGTCTTAACTGTCAGTGTCTCATGACTGGAGGCCTTCACAGGCCAGTATGGGGAAAGAAGAAAGGAGAAATTAATCTTGGTGCAGTGGCCAGAGTTATTACTTTGACCTATTTACTGCCTCATTATTGTTACAAGACAGACAAAGCTCTATCCCCCTAGGTCTAAACTCATCAAAATTTATTTAATCCGTTACGCTAGCCTCTCCTTTAAACAATTACACTGTGCTTTAGGAAAACGAATCAGAGCATTTATTTTTACCCCAGATATACTTCATATTATTTGTACCACTGGAATCACATCTAGGTTTACTTCACAGAAGACTGAAAATTCAGTGTTAATTTAAGCAGGTAAAATTTTCTCCAATATGTCAATTTACTCAAAAAACAAAACAACTCACTGCCATTGAATCAATTCCGACTCATAGTGACCCCTCCTTAGGTTTCCGAGGCTGTATCACTACGGATATAGATTGCCCAACCATTCTTCCAAGAAGTGGCTGGTGGGCTTGAACCGCGGGCCTTCTGGTTAACAGTCAAATGCCTTAGGCACTATGCCACCAGAGCTCCCGTCAATTTACTCAAGTAGTCTGTAATTAAACATGTTTTACAAATTACTTAATTTCCAAAAATAAGTAGGGAAGTCTGTGAATAAACTATTTTCCTTCATGGGAAAATACTTTAGAAAATTTGCCTTTTACTATGTGTTCTATTTATATTTACTTTTTCCTCTGTAAAAAATAAAAGTGGTATTTTTGTCACTATTGACATAAGCCACATTTCTCTTTGCTCTCTGTAGGAGTATTTTACCATTTAATAAGCAGGTGAACCCCTATGCACAGAACACCCTTCTGGGCTTTGAGAAGATGTACAAGTCCTTCCAGGACCTTGTAGTTAGTTGAGTAAACAACAGAAACAATAGTTGGCACTCAGCAAGAGGTAGCTAAATGCCAATTACTGTTTTCTCCTAGTTATATATATAAAAACAAATAAAATATTAATTTTGACATATTGCTTTTTTCATAAAACAATTTTATTCTAACTCTTCCTGTATATACATCATCCAATGTCTTCATTTCCACTATGTCTACTTTTTTGGAATCATGTAACAGTTTCCACAGTGTATAATCTTCACTTCTACCTAAGTTATTAAACATGAAAAAAAAACCTCACTGCCGTCGAGTTGGTTCGGACTCACAGCAACCCCTCCTTGGGTTTCCAAGGTGGTATCACTATGGAAGTAGATTGCCCCACCTTCCTTCCGAGGAGTGGCTGGTGGGTTTTAACTGCCAGCCTTCTGGTTAGCAGTCAAATGCCTGAAGCACTATGCCACCAGAGCTTCTATTAAACATATACCTTTTTAAAAATTCACATTTTGACATGGCCTCAGGAAATTTTATTCTGAGCAACAAATACCAATTCATAGAAATATTTGACAGAATTTCCTTCTTCAATTGTCCTTAATGCAGGCAAATTTCTTAAAACTCCACAACTCAGTATAGTACTTATTTTTCAAAGTAATCTTTAAGAGATTATTCAGAATAACCCAACACTTGCAATTATGAGGCCATGCTCCCATGAACAGTCTTCCAATCTGCCAAGCATATGTCTGTTAACAAGAATTTCACAGAGGACTTTCCATCTGTCTTTTAATAACTTTTTAGGGTCCAGGTATTGTTATCTCATATTACAAAAGAAATGAGGCCTCAGATGTTAAGTAACTTGCTGAAAGGTTGGAGAATTAGTAAACCGGTGAGCCTGAAATGAAAATCCAGGCCTATGTGAATCCAAAATATTCTTGCCTACTCTATGCAGGGGAGCTCTGGTAGCATAGTGCCTAAGGCACTTGACTGCTCACCAGAACCCACCAGCCACTCCTCGGAAGGAAGGTTGGGCAATCCTACTTCCGTAGTGATACTACCTTGGAAACCCAAGGATGGGTCGCTATGAGTCAGGGCTGACTCGACGGCAAACAACAACAACAACTCTATGTAGTCTCTCCAGAGATCCTTGTGAAAATGTTTAATTCCCATGACCAAATTACACTGTTACTGTTACCATAGGTGCTCTAGGAGTTCAGCGAATGGGGTTCAGAGTTATTGAGAAAGGCTTGTCGATAAAGGAAGTCCTATATCTGGTCGGTCTTAAGTAGGATACGGCCAGGTGAAGAAGGAGAACAGGCAAAGGCACAAGTTGAGACAGGCCAATAACAGGGCTCATGCTGGGGAAGGCAGAGAGCAGAACAGATGAAGAGGGGCACAAGGCTACTGGTCTTGGTGACTTTAAAACTACAGTCACAGTCATTAACTTACCTTAGAGTCATGCATGCACTGGTTTGGCTTGGGGAGGGTGTACAGGCATATGTGTTTTGAAGGGGTTGAAACACACCTTCAGAAACAAGAATGGATTTAACGAGTTGGAAAAACAAAGTAGAACCAAGGTCAATGAACTTGAATAAAGGCAAAAGTGACCTGGGCTCCATGAGTGATTATATATATGTAACAGTGAATTAGTTGGCAACATACAACTGGCACACAAAGCACCAGGGTCCAAAAACTGTGTGCATGGAAAATCCCTGAAGAGCAAGAGAGACAGACCTCAGTGTAGCTCCACCTCACAATGGAACAAGCATAGGTTGTGGAGTCAGATGGATTTAGGTTCAAATCTTGGCTCTGCTACTTACCTGTGTGACTCCTGAGCTTTAGTTTCCTAGTTTATAAAATGGAGACAGAATATCTATACTTCAGAGTTATTGTGAGGATTAGAAATAATGGAAAAAATGTGTTCAGCAGACAATAGGCACTAAATACACGGTAATTATTGTCAGGCATGACATACAGCACAGAGTTTTATGATCACAAGTTTGGTGCTAACAGCACCAGTTGCTGTGGAGTTGATTCCGACTCATGGTGATCCCATGGGTGTTCGCAGAACTGTGCTCCACAGGGTCTTCAGTTTAGAAAGTAGATCACCAGGCCTTTCCTACAAAGTCCATCTGGGTGGACTAGAACTGCCAACCTTTCAGTTAGCAGCCAGGCACATTAACTGTTTGCACCACCCAGGGACTCCAAGCTTGGAGTTAGACTAAATTCTAGACTTTAGCCTGGAACTAGCTATAGTGACCTTCATTCTCACTGTCTCAGTTTGTTCAGGAGTAACATAGAAGGAAACGGGAGAAAGATGTGGCAGTCTGCTTCCATAAAGATTTACAGCCTTGGAAGCATTATGGTATATAGTTCTATTCTGCCCTATAGGGTCACTATAAGTCAGAATCAACTCAACAGCGGTGTAGTAGGAAAATGGAAAACTCAACTTTCTGAGGCTGTTGGGAAGATAACATGAGTTAACATATGTTAATGTTGCATAGTGCTCAGCCCACTGACTGTAAGGGCACAATTAAGGTCCTGTCCATTAAGAGGCCCATCAGTCTCTGTACTAGGTCTTAACATCAATTTTGGCTTCTTTAATATAAAATGGATGTGAAAATGCACAGCTTAAGGGGGCAAATGTGTTAAAAATCAGAATTAAAAGGAAATTCCAAATAAATTATTTAGCCTAAAGATGAAATAAGCACACTTTAAAAAACAAAACAAAACATGTAACACCTTTCTACTTTGGTACTAAAGCCTTTAAAGTTTAACACTTAGTCTCTCAAAGAATCAAAAACGAAATAATTTTAAGTAAGAATTTTTAAGCTAGTAAAAATTTCTTGAGGAAAGATTCTTAAATAGAAGGAGTAACTGAAGAATTTTCATTTTCTGCTTAATCGCACATGAGAAGCACATCTCATGATTCTGATAACACATTCTCTATCATTTGATTTCATGACATCTGTTCTCCAAAATGTAGTGCTGATTTTTTTTTTTTTTTTAATGGAAGCAGAAGTAAACTTAAAGCACTTGCTTTTGAGAACATCATGACTCCTTGATATACTCTGAAAGGCTTTAACAAAACCAGGACTAGAAATCACTGGAAAATCAAAAGCAACTCGGTTAAGTCCAAAACTGTCTGTATTTTCGGTTTAAAGATTACTAACTGACTTACACTAGAAAACATGAGTCACATTTTGTTTGCTTATTTCAAGCTAAAAATCTGGAAACTCCCAGGTTCCTGTTCACCAAGCAACATTAATTGTTATAACATTTCTCAAGGTCACACACACTCTCCTCACTCACCTCTCTGGCTTGATGCCCAGCCTCTCACCATGGTCCATATTGAGTGTGCCAGCACCCTGGCCGTAACCATAGCCTTTTGGCCCGTACTTCTTTCCGTAGCAGGATTTGCAGTAGATCTCTTCATCGTGAATTGCCACTGTTGTGCTATCTAAATTTTTCCTGCAAACCACTGAATGGAAAAAAGTTAGACTTGAAACATGTTTCAAAGATGCTGATTTTCTTCAAACACATGGTCAACAAATGGTAAAGACACAAGTTCTCTCACATTCCTAATGGATCCAGTGGTTTTCCAAAAGCCACAGGGCAGTATCTGGACTGGTCAGCCACACTTGAGGAAGATTTGCCTTCCTCCCTGGATGTGATGCTAGTTTCAGAAGTCTGTCAGAGTGAACGTCCAGATGCCTCAAGCTTTTCAATATGATTTGCTTCTCTGGCAAGAGTGAGCAGTTGCAGAGACGCAATAATTACATGAACAAAAGGAATAAACCTACCAACACCTTGCTCTCTATGCCTCAACATTCCATTAACCTCTTCAGTCTTTTATACCACGTATATTGTTAAATTACAACCTAATGAAGAAAAAAGGGTAGCTGGGTGCCTGGGGGAGTTGTCTCTGTAGCCCTTCCTCCCTGAAAATCACGTTCCCTGGGATAAAAATAGTTTTAAATTCAGAATTCTAGTTTTTATCACTGGGCCACAGTGGGGAAACGCATCATTCTTTCATCTCCCACTGACTTCTCTAGCAGTGATAAGTGTGTCTGAAAATCATCAAGTGGTTTCAAGTCTGCATTTGTTTTCCCCTTTGTCGCAAAGGAGAACACATTCTTTCTTGATGGATTTCTTGCCACAAGACATTTCCACACATCCCACTTCATAAAACTGCCAAATGTCATCATGTTTTATCCAGACATTATTTCACTTTCTAAAACTTCAATGAGGAAAAAATAAATTATGAGGGAGCTCAGTGGCAGCACAATAGAGCAACTGGAAATCCCTCTCCTGGAAATAAAGAGTAGTGTAGTGGGGAAGGGATGTCTCCTCTTTATTTAACAGGGGAAAAAAAAAGGAGGGAAGGATGGGGAAGGAGCAAGGGAGGGAAAGACTGGACTAGCTGGCTGGTTTCAAATAAAGTTAAATTATTATCTCAGACTAAAGTCATCTTTATTTGCTTAAAGACAATGTTAACCTAAAACTACACACTGATTGCTGAAGAACAAATAGCAAGTACCCTTAACAGAACAAATATAAAATCAGTACTGTTTTGAAAAACAGATATAGTAAAGAAAGCAAGTTCAGGTATGGGAAATTTTGACCACATAACTGCTGTTCCATCCCCCATCCTCATCCCTATTCACTGCAGAATTCTCACAGGTCTGCAAACTACTCCAAATTATTTCCTTAAAAGGCTGTAGGCAACAGTCACAACTATTAGGAAAGAATAGGAAACATGACCAGAGAGCACTGGTGGTGCAGTGGTTAAGTATTCAGCTGGTAACCAAAAGGTCACCAGTTCTAACTTACCAGCCACTCTGTGGGAGATAGATGTGGCAGTCTTCTTCATAGCCTTGGACCTGCCCTACAGGGTGGTTATGAGTTTAGTACAAATGACCAGTAAAGAACTCAACAGAGTAACCTAGATGAAATGACTAACAATTCCTAAAGTCTCTGCACATCCCCTTTGAGCACAACATACTCTCTTATGAGGTTATAAACCTGCTAACAAACAAGATTCCCAAAAACAAGGATCAGTAACTTCTAAAAGAAGAAATGGTTAAACCAACTCTTTTGAGAAGTGGTAGCTATTATAGGAGCATAAATACCAAACACTCATTGTTATATTTTTATTCTCTGTGACTGTCATTTTCTGTTGTCTGTTTCTGGTTGTCAGTGAAGTAGTTATACTATAAAGACATCCAGAAACTGAGAATGCTGGCCCCTAAGGGAGAAGGACAATTCAAATTTGAGAATTTTTTTCTGAAGGTTATTTCTTACTGAATTGAACTGATTTTTAACATATTTGGTTTCGTACAGTAATTTTCACTGTACAGGACTAGAGATGCAGCAAGTGTCTGTGTGTACAGCAGATACCTCCCCAGATAATAAATCTTTCATTGAAGAAAAGTTTGTCATTTCAATGAGAAGAATAAGAGTAATGAAAAACCTTCTTAAATTGCTATGCTACTAGTTTAAACCTGAAGACTTAGCTGTCATTAGAGGGAATTTTTTTTTCAAGTAATTTTCAGGCTTGTCTCTTGTTCTGTTTCTCTCATTGCCTGGTTATTTGCTGTCTTCAGTGCACTTCAGCATGTGTTGTTTTATGTCCTACTTCCTGTGTATGGCAGACCCTGTGATGATTTTCTGAGTAGTAACAAAACTTGATTGTATGGGATTTTCATAGCCTAAGTTCCTTTGCCTCAAATTTAGAATATCAATAACCAAAAATAATTTGGAACTTTCACTACAGGATAAAGTAGAATTTGAACTTCTGGGAACAGAATCACTCAAACTTCAATCACCAATGTGGTATGAAACCATGAGAGTAGTTTTCAGAGAGGAGCCCAGCCTGAGAGAGTGAACTGGGGTAGATGAGGAGCAATCATTCATTCAAACCCTGGGGCTGAGCCCTTACAGTGTGCCAGAAACTACGCCGGGTCCCAGACCACATAAAGGACAGTGAGCTCAGAGGACAGCAAGAGAGACAGCTGAGCTAACAAAGTCCAGTAAAGGCCAACAGGTAGGCCAGAGCGATGGGGCCACAAAGGAAGGCAAAGTGTTCTGAGTCACCCCTACTGTTCCTGCTACCAAGCTAAGGATTTGCAGTTTCTTAAGAGGACAGATTAAAAACCACTGGTACTTTTTAAATAACTTTCGTTAGCAAAACCTAAGTTTTTCCTGAAACAAGTAAATTGAAGACTTTCACACACAAATACTGTCCCCGGTGGAGCACTGAGATACTTACTGCACAGGAAGCAGCAGCGGTGGAAGCTCCTCCCGTCACACTGCACCTCCTCAGCATGGTACACGGTCCTCCCACAGGCTCCACACTTGTTTCCTCCTCCCCAGACAGGCATTCTGAAGGAAAAGAGGACGCTGTCAATGCCTTAGAATGTCCCTATACTGTACGAGGTGCATTACCAGCTTCCTTGGAGGTTGGGTAAACCCAGAAGATAGCCTTCTTTTATGAACCACTTCAACCACATCTATAAAAGGCCTGTGTTCCTGCAAAACAGCCTCATCTCTTCCTCCAAATTACAGCTTTCATTAGAAAACTCTGGCTGGTCACGTACAGCTTGTTGTCCCTCCCTCCCCCCATACAGATACACAGAAGACAAAGGACCTGCATTCAATAAAAAACTACGGGTCAACCAGGTACCAAGTATACCACCAGAATCCACAGGAATTAAGAAAGCAGTATAGGGAACGCAAAGACGCTTTCCCTCACCCTCAATCTTTAGTGTAATTTTGTAAAAACTTACACTTACGTGGAGGTTTTCATTGCATGTTCAATTCCTTGTAACAGCACCACACTCTTGACATTTAACATATACAAGCCATGGCACACTTTCTAGGGAAGAAGAAAGTGCCGTATTGCCCCATAAGAACAAGTTTTATGTCGTATGCTCAAGCTATGTGAGACTGTAGCATAAATAGTTGTGTCTGTGACTAGCACAAATACATGCATGGAGCCCAGCTGAGACCACAACAAACATCCACCCACATGGCTCTGATTTAAATGTCTATGCTTCTTTAATCCCAGGGTCTCCCCTACACAATGCATCCGCATCTCAGAAAAAAAGTCAACTAGCTCAGCCAACAGTGCTTTTCCTCCTGGACAAGCCTGTTAATCCAAGCAGAATATGCTACCAAATCCAAATCGGTACCATGAATTGTTTGTTGAGTCAGTCAGAATAACCTCTGAACAATGTGGTCTGACATGATGGTGGAGCTGCAAGTTTAAATCCTGGGCTATCATATAGCTATGACGTAGGGCTCTCATTTTCTAACCTCCCTTCTCAACAAACTGGTCTACTTGGATGCAGTTTACAATACTTAGCTCTGAATGGCTAACATACACTAATGCCTTAGCTGGCACAGAAAGCTGTCCTGCTAAGAAGGCAGGTTGTTATGTCTGCCCTGCCCTGGGTGGTACCTAAAAATACAGTGATATAATTCCTTTTTCCCCCACTATCCTTTTCAGACTTTCCTTCTGTGTGTGATTATCTTCAGCCCTTGCCTGTTGAGCCTCCTCAGATGAGCTGTTGTCACTTGTTCCTCAGGAAATAAGTGGTTAAGAAAGCTGAGAGACCCTTACTAACCCAAACGTGACCAGAAAGAAAAGCGGAAAGAGGGGCTACTAAGCAGAAAAGACTGAATAATCTTCAGTCCTTAAAAATGATGGGGATGGGGGTGGGGGTGAGGGTGAAATCATCCTACTGCCCATATGACGCCATTCAGAAGATCCATGTAGTTGCTAAGGTTGTGTGTCAACTTGGCTGGGCTGTGGTTTTGAGTGCTTGGCAGATGGATGCAGTTATTCCCCATGATGAGATTGTAATCCTCTCCACGGTGGAATCTGCTGTGAGACGTTAATCAGTGGAAGGGTAGCTGCCTTTGGAGTGTAGCCTGCTTCCAGTATATATGGAAAAGCTTTGGCAAAGGTCTCTAGCTTTTTGGCACATGTGGATCCTGCATTTGGCTGAGTCTTCATCTCTAGTTCCTGGACTTGAACCAATGGCCTGCCGTGTGTTGCCTGCCAATCTTGGGACTGTCCTTGGACTTGAACCAGTGGCCTGCCCTGTTGCTTGTTGATCTTGGGATTGTGCCATTTTACCTGCTGACCTTGAGTTCGTCAGCCTCAGAAATCTACAGCTGCCTGAGTGAAGAGATGCCTCTAGTTCCACTGGGCCTGGAATAAGAGGCAGAGCTGAAGCCCAAGGTCAAGGGGTCTTTGCCCAGCCCCTAGAGCCAGCACTCTGAATTTGGACTTCTAGCCTCTTAAACTGTAAGATAATAAATTCCTATTAAGCCATCCACTTGTGTTATTTCTGTTATGGCAGCACTAGAGAACTAAGATAATCCATAACCCAAAAGTTTCCTGAATATTAAGATGAGGCCTTTCCAAAACAACATTTATAGAATTAATTGTGGTGAGTGTATTTCTGGCATCCATTCTCTTGACCCTTTTCTGGTAATACTTTCCTCAGGTTTTCTTCCAGAGAAACACTCATTCCTTTCTTGGATCATATGGTTTAGAAAAATATGTATCAAAATGTGGTCTCCCAGTGATGGTCCACCATACTTGCTACCAATCCACGACAAAACTCAGTAAGCATTCAGAGAATTGGATAGTTTTACACAGCAACAACTGAGAGCATGATCAGTGGAATCATCTTGTTGAACAGGATGCACAGATTCAAAGTACTGGTTTCTACTTGAAAATTAAAACAAAAATAATGTTCCTTTACCACAGATAGGAGCTCTGGTGGTGCATTAGTTAGAGCACTGGGCTGCAAACCAAAAGGTTAGCAGTTCAAACCCTCCAGCCAGTCTGCAGGAGAAAGATGAGGCATTCTACTTCCATAAAGATTTGCAGCCTTGGAAACCCTATGGCATAGTTCTGGTCTGTCTTATCAGGTCACTATGAGTCAGAATCGACCCGATGGCAGTGGGTTGGGTTTTTTACCACAGATAGTTTTGAGAAGCACAGTTCAGATGGTATTGATTCTACCACCAACTCCAGAGCTGAGTATGTGACCCAGGCATGGCCAGTCAGATCACTGCATTCCCCTCCTCCCACCAGTGACTAGTTTAGGAATGAGTACAGGACCTAATGGCAATTGAATCCAGCATTTTGGTTTAGAACTAGCCACTACAAGAAGAGAATCTAGGAATGAAGCCAACAGACAGCAAAACAGATGGGGAGACTAGGTTTCTAAGCCCCTGAATTCAGCCGTGCCTCACCTTATCCTGTACTCTTCAGCTATGTGAGCTAATAAATTCTCATTTAAGCCATTTGGAGTTGGAGTGCCTGTTCCCTGAAACAACACCAACACACACACACACACACACACACACTTGACTGACAGAACTAGTTATCACTAAATTATTGATCTCAACACGTTAAAAGCCTATTTCTCTTACCCACTCAGTTTGGTCTAACTCGGTAAGTGGGATAGTTAGTCATGGTTCATACTCATTAATGAATAACCTTCTTCACAACAGCTAGACAAGAACAAAGTAAATCGAAGGGTCTGTAAATATTGCCAGGCTACTGGAAAGGTATCCACATAGGCTTAATATCTAGCAACAACAGACGTATTTGCAAGCTTTCCTTCTACAGTTTCATAAATCTTATTGCCTGCCTTGGAGATAGGCATTCCATTGTTTAAATCCAGAATGAAACCTGAACCTGACTGAAAACCTGAGACACAAAGCCTTAGCTCCGCAGCCTGCACTGGCTTGAGTTTGAAGTGCAGTAACTAAGAGTGACTGACTGCCTTATATATGGCTCCAAAGTTACCCATGTTCTGGGAAGCTGAAAGAGTGCAACAGATACCTCTCAAGAGTTCTATAGAAACAAAACGCCAAATCCAGGTTTGTGGATAATGACACTCTAATTACTTAAAATTAAATCCTAACCAGCAGTAGCCCAGACGGCTTTTTAATATACTTTATTATTGTTTAGGCATTTCTCATCATACTAGTGAGTAAAGTGTTTAATACCAACCTGGTATCTTATATTTTCAGATATATTTACTTTGGAGCAACCACCAGTGAAGACCCAGATTTTTATTGAGATTAAGTCCCTAGGTGATGCAACAGTTAATGTGCTCAGCTGGTACCCAAAGTTGGTGGTTCAAATCTACTGAGAGGCACCTTGGAAGGAAGGCCTGGAGATCTGCTTCTGAACAATCAGCCACTGAGAGCTCCTTTCAGCACAGGAGCCCTCAGCTGACATCGTGAGGTCCCCGTGAGTCACAATCAATTTGACAGCAACTGTTTTTTTTTGGGGGGGGGGCAGTATCTTCGAATAACATTTGAAAGCGACTAATCACTTTGTTGGGAGCTCTGGTAGCGTACTGCCTAAGGCACTTGACTGCTAACCAGAAGGCTGGCGGTTCAAACCCACCAGCCACTCCTCAGAAGGAAGGTTAGGCAATCTACTTCCATACTGATACCTCCTAGGAAATCCAAGTAGGGGTCACTATGAGTCAGGTCCAACTCGATGGCACATAACAACAACAATCACTTTATTATTCTCTTCCATGTCATTAATGAGCCGCCTTTCATTTTAAAGGGGGAACTATCTTCCTTTTCAAAATGTAACTCAGGATTACCTCAGATTTACTCATTGTAAGTCTACTCCAATTTTTTTGTACATGCCACACCAATCAAATGTGGATGTGTCATCTTTTCAGAAAATACCTATCAAAGTTCTACAACATGTAGCTTCTTCCCCTCAAGGATGGGGCCCATGTCTCTCGATACCCAGAACACCTACCACAGTACTTAGCACACAGCAAAGTATTTCATTTCTATTGTTTAAACAATCCTTCCTTTTTGAACCTGCTTATATAATTCCCCCTCTGATCTATGCTTATCAAAACAAAGGGTGTACTGTTCTAGTTCTTTGTGACATCTTCAGATTCTAAGTTAAATTTCCAAGCCTTTTTAAAACTCTATCCAGTTTCAGTGCTTTCCAAGGGATTTTTTTTAGGAACTTTCCCTGAGATACAGGCAGATGGTGTAATAGAAAGAGCATCCTCAGAAAGCTTCTGCTGGATTTGCTGTTTTATTTTCTAAGCTGGGTGGGGGTACGTGGATGATTCTTCTGTTATTCTCTATTTTGTATGTCTAAAATACATCCTAATAGAAAGACAGGAAGGAGGTGGTTGGATGGTTCAAACGGACCTAGGGAAACTCCACTAATAGTTGTACAACCTTTGTCTTAGTTTTCTCATCCTTCAGGTGGGGGAAATAGCACCCTCCACCTAAGAGATATTGTGAAGACAAAACAAGGTAAATAAATGCCTTGGCAGGTGGACAGAGCTTGAAGATGGAGATCCTGTATCAGTCCCCCAGCAGGACACCACCAAGGAGTAGTGCCTAAGGAATACAGCTGTGGAACAACAGGGGAGAAAACCTTGGTTGATGAGTCATGCATAAACACAAATATTAAAAATCGTATCTTCTTCTGGGACACTGAAACATACAGCAAATATAATAACAGCTCCACTTATGGCAGTGGCTGTCTAAGAAACGAAGTTCAAATTTATACTACTAGGCAGAACATCTTTGGACATTTCCTGGATTTGGCAGAGGAAGTGTGAGGCTCTTCCACTTCTGTCACTCTTGGCATTGCCGAGCATATTAAAAAAAATTCAAGGCTTCATTTTTCCTATAAGCCTTTGGCTGCACCACACCACAACAGCTGACACCAATCACAGCAAAGTGGATTCGCACTGAGCAATTTGGGCTGCATTAATTTACAAAATGGCAAGAGAAGAAATAAAACCCCACTTTGTACTATCTCACAAAATAGGCCAAATACAAGATTATTCTGTTTCTTCATCTTGTGCTCTGGGTTTCAATATCTGAAAGAATTCCAGGGCTAGGATTTGTCTACTGCATTAGTTTTAAAAGCTTGGTTTACATCTGAACACACCTATGTGCAATTTCTCTTTGTTGCTTCTCCTCAGTCGAAGACCAAAAACCAAAATTCCTAAGACTTTACCCTGGGGAAAATTACTATAGTCTAAATGTGAGTTACCACATCTTCCAGAAAACCAAGAGGCACAAAATGACCACAAAGATCATTCTCATACCACCTGTGCTTCATTTACCATCTAATTTTAGGCTCTGACTTGAATCCACAAATCTCAAGTCTACATGTTGCTACTTAACAGTTTTAGTTATCCATTCTGATACTGAATATCTGGAGCAAATCTGTCTATAAACCCATATTCTAAATGCTTCCAGAAGCTTTGACATTTTATTACTATCTACAGGCCTTTGTTATCACACTTCAATTTATTATAAACTACCTTCATCATGAACCACAACCAATAAAATCACTTGTTAAAGTACCATCCCAGATTATAGTGATTTTTAGCAAGATCAGGAGTTGAGAGATGTAATTAATTGAAAATTAAGCTTTATTCAATGCCTATTCCTAATTTTTTTTTCTTCTGCTACCCAAACTACCTACTTAGTCTACTCCCCTCATCTAAGTGAACTCCACTGACCCAAGGATAGACTCTTCATACCTTTGTGGTCAGCTAGGTGTTCCTTTTGGCTCCTTCTATCAAAGCCATATCCTCAACCTGGCCTTCCTTATGGAGTTGTTAACATAATTCGATGAGATAATGTTTATATCATACACACTCAATAAATGGTAATCTTTATCATCAATAATTAGCGATGTTCAGCCTTGTTATTAATATTCATCCTCCTTTACTTATCTGTCCACTTATGATACCCCTAACCCTATCCATCAAGGCAACTGACTTTCCTCCCTTCCTCATCTAGCTAACTACTGACTTCATTTCTTTATCTCAAGTGATTATTCTAGAAGAGGGTAAGTTTACAAGCACTGTACATGCTTAACAGTTTATGATGCTCTCATGTAAATTTATTAATTCAACATTTTAAGCCATGTAGAGTAAAGGACCTAGTTTTACCCTAAGTAAGGTGGCTTTTTTCTTGGCTCCAGAGAAGTAAGCACTGGAGGAACTGTGGTGGCCTTGGTCCCTGACTTCCAGGCCACATCTGAGACTCTGTGCTGGCGAGTAAGGGCTAGCCAGACCAGCAAAGACCCACCTGAGGTCAATATTAACTAGTTCTACATGGCATGATTTAGCCCAGCATGCAGAACTGGGCAATAAAAGCCCAGAACACTAAAGCTCCAAGGGCTTTCTAGCTGACAAGGACATCTGCTCTTAGGAGGGTAGCACAATCTCGGGAAGGAATATGGAAGCTCTACACTGGTAATCTGTAGCCGTAAGTATGGCATGCTGTCTGTAAATCTATAAGTCATTACAGTGAATTATCTATCCCAAAGAGGCAGTAGGAGCCAGCAGGTCAAAATTAAGGGTGTTGTGTGGACTCCCCAAACTTGTGGCTGTCATCTGCCTATCTAGCAGTTTAAGAATAGCATCCTTTCCTCGTCAAGAAGAAAGAAGAAAACCAAAATTAATGGAAACAATCAGTCCTAGCGACTGGTACACCATCCGATCTGCAACCTATA
>NW_006921777.1:4304388-4305357 GCF_000298275.1 Orycteropus afer afer | reverse complement strand
AGGGAGTTGTACTTGTGTCATAGAATCATGTAAACAAACAGTAGCAAGACAAAATTAAACAATGACAGAGGCATGGGAAGGCTGCAGGGTCTGCTTATATTAGCATACTGAAAAGGTTTCATTTGCAGATCCACCAATATTGGGTGCCTGGAACTATGTTGAGAAGGATTCTGAAGTCTCACCCGGGTTCCAGTAAAGATTACTGATTAAGAATGTCTGCCATGGAAATGGCATATTTTAGACACGTGCCATATCTTAGATATTCTTGGTGTAACAGAAAGAGCAGGGAACTTCGAATCACACACAGAAATTGGAAAACCAGCTATCCCAAGTTTAGTAACTGCTAAGCCTCAACTTCTCAGCTGTAACTTGGAAATGGATGAGAATTATCTCAAAGGGTGCCTATAGAGACTTAATGCGATAATGTTTGTAAAGTACCTGGCAAAGAACCACTGTTCCATAAACATTGGTTTCCTTTTCCGTCAGGAGCATCACTGGGCCTGAATATGGCCACCTAATGCTCAGTCAAGGAGCTCTGGTGGCATAGTGACTAAAGGAATTTGACAGCTAACCAGAAGGCTGGTGGTTTAAACCCACCAGCCACTCCTTGGAAGGAAGGTTCGGCAATCTACTTCCAGAGTGATACTGCCTGGGAAACCCTAGGAAGGGCAGCTATGAGTTGGATCTGCCTCTAGAGCAGTGAGTTTAATGCTCAGTCGTTAAGTGGTCACTAATCTCTAAGGATTAGAGCTCCTTCCTTAGAGATTTTTTTTTTTTTAAACAAAAAAAAATCTCTAAGGAAGGAGCTCTGGTAGCGTAGTGCCTAAGGCACTTGACTGCTAACCAGAAGGCTGGCAGTTCAAATCCACTAGCCACTCCTCAGAAGGAAGGTTGGGCAATCCTACTTCTGTAGTGATACTGCCTCGGAAACCCAAGGAGGAGGGGTCGCTATGAGACAGGGCTGACTCA
>NW_006921777.1:4298090-4303788 GCF_000298275.1 Orycteropus afer afer | reverse complement strand
AAACAAAAGACAGGCATATGAGCTGAACATTTACATTAGGTAGATACACTCCTTGGAAAGAACAATCATGGGAGAATAGAAGGGCTGTGTATGCACAGGAATACAGCTGGGGGGGTGCAGGAGTGCATGGAGGGAAGGACACAGGGAAGAGGTAACTATAGGGAAGAAGTGGGAGGGGAGCTGTTTCATTGTGGTAAACTGTAGTCAATGTCAGGAGACAAAGTGTATGTGACCTGCTGTATGGAAAGTGAATTTGCTCTGTAAACTTTCACCCAAATCACACACACACACACACACACACACAAAATGATATGAGAGTATCCTGAGATTAAGCAGTGTATATAAAGCACTCAGAATACTGCCTACCATGTAATATAACAAACCAAATCAAACCAAACCTGTTGTCACTGAGTGGATTCCAACTCATAATGACCCTATAGGAACTGCCCCATAAGGTTTCTAAGGCTGTGTAATCTTTGTTGAAAAAGACTGCCACATCTTTTTCCCTGTGAGTGGCTGGTGGGTTTGAACCACTGACCTTTTGGTTAGCAGCTGAGCACTTACCTACTGCACCACTAGGGCTCCTTTTTGCCACATGATAGGTTATTATTATAAGTTTTAATTATTATAAGCTTTAATTATGTTAAGTAGTTTACTTGTATTAATCAGTCATAACAACTAAGATATGCAATGTCCCCATTTTATGGATGAAGAGTTGAGACATAGAGATATTAAGTAAATCATAACTGAAACCAAAACAAATTTACCATTTCAACTTATAATAAAGCACTCCCCGGGTTACAAACCTTACATCCAACCCATAGTTATGGAACTCTGCCCCTCCCCAGACCATTATATTAAAACTTTGTGGTATATACAATGATTTGTAATGACAAATGAGTGCTACTTTACAACATGCGTCGAAACATTTTTCTTAATGTATTATTATGTTAAAGATGCTTTTAGTGTATCTGGAAGTACTTCTCTAACGCTTTTTATGCTAAGAAAGGTATACTATATACTAAAACATTTTACTAACTGACATTAGATGTGAACTGTACCTAACTATTTTGACTTATGTACAAATTTGATTTAAAGATAGATTTGGGAAGGAACTCATTTGAAACCCAGGGACTGTCTGTACTAATACAATTTGAATCAACTTTATTGGTTTGATTTGATAGATAATGTTTCACTGAAACTAAACCACTGTTAGCAGAACATATATAGTACTGACCTCTATGGTTATGGCAGAGGTTCTTTTTAAATGGGTTATTTCCTTTCTTGTACACCATACAGTTTATAAGGATTCAATTCTCTCTGTACATTTCTGTTTAGTGAGCTGGGAAGTCATTTAGTCTTAATGTATTACACTATGTCTATCATTTTCTTGTTGTGTATCATCAAGCTAATTCCAACTCACAGCAAAGTAACCCTGTAACCTTATACTCAGAGTAGAACTGCTTTATAGGATTTCCAAGGCTGTGACCTATATACAAAAGCAGACTGCCAAATCTTTCTCCTACAGACTGCTAGTGGGTTCGAACTGCTGACATTTCAGTTAGCAGCCTAGCACTTAACCACTGAGTCATCAGGGCTCCTATCTCACTAGTTAAAGATGATCAGTAGTAATGTTGGCTCAATGAGATGGTAAACCCAAATGAAAGGAACCCAATAGCCTCTGCAGATGATTCCCATAAATTTCTATTGATTCTCCTCTCAATGATTTAAAAATGTACAGTTCTTAAAATCAGAATTTATGTTCACTCCACAATCCAATTTAAGAAACACTGCCTTAAGTTCAGGGTTTTTAACCCAGGGTCCACCAATTCCTTGAAATTCTGGGTATTGGTGAACTTTATGCACTTATGTACTTTATGCACTTAAAAACATCTAGAGGCTTCACCAGATTGCCAAAAGGGTACATGACACAAAAACAGGAATCGTCCCACTACGTAATCAAAACTCCATGCGAGTTTGGGGATCACCATATAAAAATTCTCAGAAGAACCCAAAAGAACAGAATTCCCAAAACATGCCATGTAAATACCAGCCCAAGAAATGACCTAATGCCCTGAGGAAACCTGTGAACATCTTTGAAGAGAAGAAAGCTCCAGGTCAAGCACTGGAGGTACAATTCAAGTCTAAGTCTCTGCTAGCCACCTCTCTGTCCCCCAATTCAACAAGGCTGCCGAACATTTTCTAATTACAAAGAATCTCTCCCTGGCCGGGTTGGGCTCTGTGCAAGCTTCAACATGCCTACAGCATCCCTACAAGATATGTGCCATTACACCCATTTTACAAGATGATGTCTCTTCCCTGTCACGCCATTCTTCCTCTGCCTTAGGAAGCTTCCTCTCCCTCACTCGTCTGATTCATCTCATTTTTGACAGAGAAGAAACAAGAAGCCCACATCTCCACAGGTATTTAGTGACAGGGCTTAAGGCTAGACCACAGCTTCTAACGCTCTTCATTTATTGCTGCCCCTTCTACTCTATACCACCATTCTTGCTTTATTAGGATAAAATACAATTTCCCCAAAATCTAAGTGAGTTTGCAGGGCTCCAATCATTGCTTTCAGCACAGTCCTTGGAATATAGCAGGTGCTGAATCAGTATTTGTTGAACACATTTTGAGGATTCCATTAAAACTTTGATAGAAACTTTTTTTAATCAACTATTAGCAGCTATCTATTGTATGCATCTCCTCGGAAGGAAGGTTGGGCAATCCTACTTCCTAGTGATACTGCCTCGGCAACCCAAGGAGGGGTCGCTATGAGTCAGGGCTGACTCGACGGCACATAACAACAACAACAACATTGTATGTATCATATAAAATCTTTGTTCCCCACAACTGCTTAACAACTTATTCACTCATTCCTTTAACCAATATTGGCTCAGGTCCAACCACATTCAGGACACCCAAGGGGAGAACTGCATTTCCAAGACTCATGGGAGGTAGATCTTGCCTCTACAGTAAATGCCCTCTGAAAAAGCAGATGGTACTAGAACGCAGAGTAGAAAGAACCCTGAGAAGTACTAATAAAGTATCAGTGAGATACTTTAAACGTGAGAGCCATGACCTACAAGGTGGTGAAGGACTTCATGAAGTTGGTACACAGTCTGGAAACTATGAGATTTCTCCCTTTTAAAACTGCCACCCATCACTTTCCTGAACATTTTGGGTCAAATTACATCCAATTTTGTGGTTGTCCTAGCATCTTATTCTTGGCATTTTATAGCTAGACCTATGAAAAGTCAAGAACTAGACAGCTCATTTTTACTGCCCAAATTAAAGAAAAACTCAAAATAAAACGAGATTTTCTGTATCAAGAAGCATTTATAAAGTGAAAATGTGGTCAGTCTACAGACTGCAAATAAAAAACATTTTAGGTAACCATTTTTTAAAAACTGTTTAGCAAATATCCTGGTTTAGAAGGGGATCGGGCTCCAGGGGTTGCCTACGTGGATCTCTGGAACCCAGGATCTGATTTCCAGGACTTGTTGCCTAATTTCACAACCAAACATTCTGGCTTTCCTGTTTGTTCCCCAGTAGCAGAAAGTTCCGGAAAAGACTAGGATCGATCGACTTGACATTTCATTCCTTTTCTTTCAACATTTAAGATTTGGTGCTTGGTGGACAGAGATCACCAAACAATGGGATGCCTGAATGGTGTAGCACAGCAGGGGAAGGATTCCGAGATCCGCGGGCTGCAGAAGCCCCCACCCCATCCTAGGGAACCGATCTAGTTCCTGGAAAGGTCGCTCTCAGCCCTCACAGTACTCTGGGGAGGGGAAGACCCCAAGACTCGGACCCCAGCCCCCATCCCCCCGTCAGCGGAAAGAACACCAGTGCTGGAGCAGAGAGCCCAAGGCTACTTTCTCACGTCGCCTAAAAGGCGGATTAGCAGCAACACGAACCCCTTGAGCCCGCCTTTCTTCCTGAGGAACAGGTATTCAGAAATTAAAAGGTCACGCACTATTATTTCTCTGTAGCCGAGGGCCCAGGATTCTAGAGCCAGACTGGGCCGGCCTCTGGGGGATGCTGTGGGCAGGTGTGGGTTAGGATCGGGGCGCAGGGGTGAGGAGGACGCTGGGGACGCAATGCAGGGCCGGGACGGGGATATCAGAGGACGCAGGGGCTCGGCATGGCTCTGGGCACGCCCCTTCCCCAGGGTCCACGGCGCCGAGGAGACACCCACGTTTCAGTTACTCACTCGAGTCCAACGCGGGAGCCGGCACCGTAGACAGCGATGCGGGATAGGACTCAGCGTGCAGGCGACTCCCGAGCCGCAGCCGAGGGCGTGCCGGCGGCTTTTAAAGATATGGTGGGCGTGGCCGACACACACGCCCCGCCCCGCGGCGCGCAGCGCGGATTCCGGGACCTGCTCCCTCCGGCTGGGGCAGCTGGAGGGAGGTGACTCCCGACGCTGGTCCCGGCTGAGGACGAATAGACAAAAGGCAGGACTCCCGCCTCTTCCTGCTGTGTCCCGCCCGCCCGCCCGCCCGGCATCTTCCCACGTCTCGGGACCTCTCCAGTCGGCTTTACCCCCTTCCCTCCCCGCCCCTAATGTTTCCAGAGCTTTGAAGAGTTGGAAAAGGGGACTTCCTTACTTACGAGGTCGGGCCCCGGACTTTCCGGTCGGGAAGCAATCCCCGCCGTCCTGTGACGGACCCTTCCCACAGCGGGCGACCATTCCTTCAGAAGAGAAGGATCCAAAGTCAGGGAGGCTGCAGCAGTGAAAAATCATCTGAAACATCAAACCACGCGATGTTGGGTGTTTCCGCCACCCTCCCCCTTGCCTTATCCTCGTAAGTAACTTATTAACTGATACCGTGATCAACATCACCAGTGCACAAATAATTCTCTTGTCTGATTTCCAGCTTCTTGGAATCCGCTACCTTCCTATTCTTAAGGAGCGAGATTTCTCATCCAGACTAAATAAATGACGTTATGAAAACGCCTCAGTCCAGAATGTTTTGTTTTTCCCACCACGAGCAGAGCTGCTGCGGGAAAAGAAATCCAAGGCCTGGCAGAAAAGGCGCCAAAAGGGCTGTCGGTTCCGATCGTTCTATCAGAAAAACCCAGGGATGCCATTTACAACCGAAGGGATCTAATAGCTACGCACCCCACCCACTATCGTAGTAACCCTATAGGACTGAGTCCCATAGGGTTTCCAAGGTCGTAAATCTTTAAGGAAGCGATTGCCATGTCTTTTTCCAATGGAGTGGCTAGTGGGTTCAAACCACCGAACTTTCAGTTTTTAGCCTAGCGCTTAACTATTGCACCACCAGGGCTCTTTATCTTAGCTACAGGATCATTTATTATTTTATATGAAAAGGAAAATAAATGATACCGTCTCTATCTGGTCCACATTCTGGGCCTACTGTCAGAAACTATGATACCTACGAATTGATATTTGTGGCGCAGGGAAGTCCAAAAATGGCAGTGACCAAAACTATAAACAAATGCAATAGCCTTTTCCGATGTGGAATTTCTCAATCTCAACACTACTGACATTTGGAGTTGTGCATTGTAGGATGTTTAGCAGCACCCCTGGCCTCTTCCCATTAGGTGCCACTGGCACCTATTCCAGCCACCACCACCACCAAAAATGTCTGCAGACATTGCCAAATCCCCTTTGGGGAGGAGTAGTGGTTGAGAACTGCAGCTGCGGTATATACCTGCATGACAAAGT
>NW_006921777.1:4296578-4297605 GCF_000298275.1 Orycteropus afer afer | reverse complement strand
TCTCATCATATTGTCCCAATCATTTAAAGTTGTGCTGACGTCTGACCTAAAAGTATGTATTTGTCTCAGTACATTTCAGTAAGTCTGATGAACAACACGAAGGAGCTCTGGTGTTGTAGTGGTTGAGGCATTTGGCTGCTAACCAGGTCTGTGGTTCAAACCCACCAACTGCTCTGAGGGAGGAAGATGAGAGGCAATCTACTTTGTAAAGATTTATAGCCTTGGAAGCCCAATGAGGGTCACTTTGAGTTAGGATCAACTCAATAGCAGTGGGTTGTTTCTTTTTTAGCAAGGATTCTGTGTGTGCGTGTGGGGGGGGGGGCGGGTATTCACAGCTAAGATTTACTACAGTGAAAAGATACAAAGCAAAATCAGCAAAGGAAGAAGGCTTATGGAGCAAAGTCCAGAAGAAACTCTGCACAAGCCTCCAAGAATCCTCTCCCAGTGGGGTCACACCGGATGCGCTTAATTCCTCCAGCATTGAATTGTGACAACACATGTGAAGTGTTCACCAGGGAAGTTCATTAGAGACTCATTGCCCAAGGTTTTTATCAAAGACTGGTCACATAAGTACCCTAGCAAGTACCAAAATTCAGAATGCAAGCGGATGTTCAACATAAATCACATTGTTTTGTTTAGGCATTTTATCATTTATCATTAATCATTATCATTTATCATTATCACCTAGATCAGTGTAGGGAACTATTTACCAGTCAAGTTCCCAGATATCAGCCAAGGAACAATCTTAAGGGCAAGACTTTCTCAGGATAGCAGACTCAGACCTGCTATGTTAACTCTTTACTGCACACCCCTTCAAATCACTTCTGAACAGTTGGTTAAAATGCCCTTTAATGTTCAAATAGTCCTTCTAGAAAAGTTTACTGTTGCGTATTCAGTGCTGTTTTAGTCCAGCAATCTCCATCCCTCTTGGTGGCGTAGTGCCTAAGGCATTTGACTGCTAACCAGAAGGATGGTGGTTCAAAACCCACCAGCCACTCCTTGGAAGGAAGACTGAGCAATCTACTTC
>NW_006921777.1:4293815-4296098 GCF_000298275.1 Orycteropus afer afer | reverse complement strand
ACCGTTCTAGAGGCTGAAAAGGAGCTCTGGTGGTGCATAGCCTAAGGCATTTGACAGCTAACCAGAAGGTTGGCAGTTCAAACCCACCAGCCACTCCACAGAAGGAAGACCAAGCAATCTACTGCCATAAAGATTTACCGTCTTGGAAACCCTATGGGGGTCGCTGTGAGTCAGAATTGACTCAATGGCAGTGGGTTTGGTTTGGAGGCTAAAAGTCCTAATCAGGATCTCAGCTGTATCAACGTTTCTTTGAACCTCTCTCTTAGCTGGTATCTGTTGGCACTCCTTGGTATTCCATTGCTTGTAGCCAGGTCTTCTGATGACATCTGTCTTCCCCCTCTATGTGTTTCTCTGTATCTATTTTGCTCTCTTTATAAGACACCATTCAGAAGTGATTAGGTTTTAACATACGAAAAATTCTATTTCCAAACAGGATTGCATCCACAGGTATAGGAGCCTTCAATGCATATTTTTAGGGGACACAATTTAATCCATACCAAATATCTACTGTGTTTCCAGATTATCCCAGGTATATCAGGGTGCAAGAGAGATATGAGAACTAATCCCTACTTATGAAGTTGTCTATCATCTAGTTGGGATATCCTCATACCACTTGAAGAGTTAAGGAGGACAGAGATAGTTCAAGTTCATGGCTGATGGCAGTACCAAGACAAATCTAAGCAAGGATTCTTAATGTCTGTTTCTGCCTCTTGAGAAAGAAATAGAAATTGTGTTTTACTGAGCTGATCACTGATCTTATGTTGTCTTCTGAAGGGTTTGGTTAGAAAGTTTTAAGTGCTTTCCAAAACAATTAATAGCATTCCAATAGAAAGTAATTTGTGTCCTTGGGGAAGGGCTAGTGAGAGAAATTAGCCTTCATGGAGAAGAAAGCCCTTTTTAATTTTATGTGGCTCTATTTTGTTGACCCCTCAACCTTGCAACAGGCAAATTTAAAGGTTAAATGTGTCCAGTAGGATATTTCTTTTTTTTCTACTAAATGCACTTTATACTTGTAACGGGGCTCCTTCATTCTCTGGAATCATACTCCAATTTCCAATCAAGTACTCTGTCAAGGTCACTGTCCTAAGGCAAGTTGAATCAACATTCCCTTTCTTCATGACCTTATGCTCCAAGGTCAGATTTTTCAAATATTTTTATTATTTCTATTTCATACCATTTTTCTTAACAAAACTCTGAGTCAGATTTGTGTGACTGTAAACACAAGGACTCTTTATTTTCTGTCAGGGGAGGGATTCCTTCCCAGAAGGCAGCTAGGCCTATGGTGGAGAGAAATTTTTTTAGCATATATTAAATAAAGGAAAAATAAATAAATGCTAATCTACATGCTTAAGAATACAAAATGAAGCATTCTACCTTATTTCTTAGCCAAGATTTAGCAGCAGCAATGGGAATTAAAAATAACTCATACTCAATCCTAATACTCTACGATGCATTTTCTGGTGGGAAAAAAGAATAATATCAGCTGTGTATGCTTATATATTGAAAGCAAGACTAGAGCAATCTAATTCGTGGTATGTCTTAAGTTCCTTTTTTTAAAAAATATTAAAAACCTACCATAAAATCTTAACTCCATATGACTTGCTTCGTTTCCCAACCCTCTTTCTACAATAGGTACTAATTCCTCTCCAGGGCTCTTATCTTCTATTACAGCATGATTTATAATTTCTTTTCTACCAAAGTTTCCTACTTTTCCTAGCTGTGCTTATGCATTCTTATTATAGAAGAGTTTTTTTAGCTGTATTCTATGAAAGATCCATTAACTAAGTTCCAAGATTGCCCATCCCATCCATTTTATCTTAAGCCATTAAGTGGCCTATTTCACTTTTCCTCTGTATTCTTAGTGGATGACATAGCTTCTCCTTCATTGGCATTCACAACTGCCAGCCAACATTACCTCAGCCTTCCTCCACTTTGCCTCTAAACATCCATATTTTCTCCCACGTTTATACTTGCTGTCCCTGATCTCAAAAGAACAGGTCGTTCTCTAATGCGTTAAAGATTTCCATTCTACCTGTGCTTTTGATAGATTCCTTCAGCATTTTTTAGTTATACCCACTTGCTCTTTAATTTCTGTGTCTCCACGCCTTACTTTCCTTACAAATTACAAAAATACTGTCTACTTCAAATTTTAAAAAGCTGATGAAACTTTCCTGACTCCTGTAGTAGATATTTGTCATTGCCTCTCTAGTATCTGTTTCTGTTTCCCCAGGAGAGCTTGGTTTCTGTTGGGGTCCATGTGGTTTCAGGGAAGCTGACTCTACA
>NW_006921777.1:4290613-4291610 GCF_000298275.1 Orycteropus afer afer | reverse complement strand
GCCAAAAACACATGAAGAAATGTTCGCCATCATCAGCCATTAGAGAAATGCAAATCAAAACAACAATAAGATACCATCTCACCTCAGTACTACCAGCAAAGTTCAACACTACAAAAAGTAACAAATGCTGGCGAGGATGTAGAGGGATTGGGACTCTCATTAACTGCTGGTCGGACTATAAAATGATACAACCACTGTGGAAATCAGTATGGTGATTCCCTAAAAAGTTGGAAACAGACATACCATTTGATCCAGCAGTCCCATTATGTACTAGGTATATATCCTAAAGAAGTGAGAACCAGGAAACAGACAGATATATGCATACCCAAGTTAATCGCAGCACTATTCATGACAGAAAAGAGATGGAAACCACCAAAATGCCTATGAAAAGAAGAATGGATAACCAAACTATGGCACATACACACAATGGAATACTATGCAACACTGAAGAATAATGTAGCATCCGTGAAACACTGTGTAAAGTTGATGAACTTGGAGAACATTATGCTGAGTGAAATAAGTCAATCACAGAAGGACAAATATTCTATTAGTTCACTGTTATAAAAAGTCAAGGGAAGGTTTATATATTGAAGGAAAACTTTCTTTGTTGGTTACCAGGGATGGAAGAGAGGGAACACTGCTAGATAGGTAGAGACAAGTCAATTGTGGAAGAACAGAAGAGTAGTGTTTGTACAGGGAGGTAGCTCGAGGGGCAGGAATGCATAGGCAAGAAGGACACAGGCAGGAGGTAACTACAGGGAGGAAGTGGGAATGGAGGATTGTGGGGAATTGCCATCAATGTCATGAAATAAAATGTGTATGAACTGCTGTGTGGAAAATGAATTTGCTCTGTAAACTTTCACCCAAATCACAATAAAAATGAATAAAAGAAAGAAGTTTAGAATTTACAATAAAACTTATCAAGGAATCTGAGTCCTCCCTTAGGTTGTTCAGAAAAAGACTAGCTAGAAAATTATTCTAATTTGGGATTTTAAAA
>NW_006921777.1:4283734-4289868 GCF_000298275.1 Orycteropus afer afer | reverse complement strand
TTGTGCAATCTACTTCCATAGTGATACCTCCTTGGAAACCCAAGGAGAAATCACTATGAGTCGAGTCCGATTCCACAGCACATAACAACATGTTCACGTCAATAGAAGATTGGGAGTGCTGCAGTAGAGCCAAACTCCACTTAACTGTTAAGGGCAGGGTATGAGCTCAAATGTGTATGTGTTTACATGGCCCTGCAAAACTGTCTGGAAAAATATTACTGTCCAAATTCACCTGTAAAATTATGAATGGAGAAGAGCTAAAGTACACACCATTTGCCGTTCTTCATCCCAACAGCATGTGTTGCAACCAAGTAACAGTAAATAAATAACATTTATTGAATGTTCTTTACATGTCAAACATTATAGTAATATTATTTTCTGCTCTGTAACAGCTTCATTAGGTTATTATCTTTCTACTTTATAGATGAGAAAAGTAAAGCCACACAGGTAGTATGTGGCTGAGCTGAGATTCAAAACTCAAACTTTACATTATTGAATGAGGCTTTTCAACAATGACACTATTATACTACCACCACCACCACCACTGTCACTGCCGTTGAGTAGATTTGATTCATAGAGACCCCTCCTTGGGTTTCTGAGGCAGTATCTCTATGGAAGTAGATTGCCCAATCTGAGTTTGAATCACCGGCCTTCTGGTTAGCAGTCAAATGCCTTAGGCACTATGCCACCAGAGCTAAGTGCTTTTTCTATAAGGCACTAGAAGTTGCTAAGTCCTTGGAAGCAAGTCTTTGGCCAAAGCAAACCTAAACCTTTCCAATCTCAGGAGACATTCCACACCATGCTGACTGAAGTAAGTGAAGGGCAAGACAAGAGTGTTACTTTGCAGAAGCTTAGCTGGACTTCAACCACAGAAGCACTTCTGGGGAAGGAGCATGTGCTAAAAGAGGAGGAAAAAGGCATCACACTTTGACGGTCCTCTTTGGGCAGAAGCCTACCAGAAGAGGAATGAACATGGTACACTGTGCTAACATACAGTAGTACCAAATTCTAACTTGGGGCACACCCAGGTAGCCATTTTGTCCCACCTCTTTGGAGCACAAGAGTGGTATAAATTCCTTACACAGAGTGAGAATGAGGAGACTTGCTTGTGGTGGTGCCTTAATCTCTATCTATCTGTGGAAACTTGGGTGAGTTATTTGACGTCTTTGAGCTTAATTTTCCTACATCTATCCCAACACTGATGTTCCATCTAGCTCTAAAATTCCCAGGGTTCTACCCCTAGCAATTACATATCAAATTACATATAAAAGTCTTTTTGTTGTTGTTGTTGTTGTTAACATGGAAAGGTGTTCACATATATTTATCAAGGTAGTTAGTTGCAGACAACAGAATTTTCCAGAGGAGCAGAGAAGCCAGGATCAATACTCAACCCCAGCATGTTGTTGTTGTTATGTGCCATCGAGTTGACCCGACTCATAGCTATCCCTCCTTGGACTTCGTAGGCAGTGTTACTACAGAAGTAGATTGCTCAACCTTCCTTCCGAGGTGTGGCTGGTGAGTTTGAACCGCAGCCTTCTGGTTAGCAGTCAAGTGCCTTAGGCATTATGCTACCAGAGTTCCCAACCCCAGCATGGGGCAGTTCTAAAGGAAACCCCAGTGCTGCCCATTGCTGCCTCTTAATACCTATTATGCTAAGGCCGGAATGTGCACCTTCCAATTCAGCTGCCAGAAGATCGGCTCTCCCTAACAGTGGCCACCACTTCATCATCCTCACTTACCTTTCATAGTTGGCAGTTACATAAGCTACAAGGGAATTTTGGACGTTTTTGGCTTTGAAGCCTCTAGACTACCAAAGCCATGTTAGAAGACTATTTGTGTGGGTGTTAAGTGAGTCTGTATGCAGCGTCTGCCATATCATGTGACACTGCTGAGTGAAAAAGGAGGGGAGCAGAACCATATGTACAATACGAGGCCATTTTTTAAAAAAAGTAAAAATACAGAATGCCAAAAAAGTCTCAAAGGGTATATATTAAAGTTTTAGCAATCTTGTCCTTATTAAGAAGGATTACTACATTTTTAATCTTTTTTCTTCTCTATATTGACTTTTTTTAAAACCACAAACAAGTATTACTTATATAATTTTTTAAAAGAATAATGCTTGTTATTTATGTGTCTGTGATTCTACATGACATAGAAGTGATGCCCCTGCCTTTTTGTATATTGCCAGTATCTGTTTTCAAGATAGAGGCCACAGAATTAGAGGTTGGAAATAGCTTTAAAGGGTATTAAGCCATTAGACCAATTCAGATTGTGGTATCAAATTTCTAGATATTTGAATCAATTTCTTAATGATGACTCACAGACAATATAATAATGACAGGGAAGCAAAAGAGATGTCCAAAGAAGTGGTATTATCTGGGAGATTTTTTTTTTCTCATACCTTATCTCTCATTAAAATTTTTAAAATAATTTTTCTCATGAAGTGAGCTCTGTAGCATCATGCAGTTTTGTTAACAAGTAAAGATAACTTTGAATGACAATTATATGCATGAAGATCACATGACTGTCCCTACAGGCATAGTGAAACAGAATAAAAATAAATGTGGAAAGATAGGTGAGGACTAGACCACGTCGATCTTCGAATACTATGTTAAGTGTCTTAGTTATCTAGTGTTGCTATAACAGAAGTACCACAAGTGGATGGCCTTAACAACAAATTTTTCTCTCAAAGATTTTTGTTGTTGTTAGGTACCATCAAGTCAGCATGACTCATTGTGACCCTGTGTATAACACAATGAAATACTGCCTGGTCCTGTGCCATCCTCACAATCTTTGCTGTGCTTGAACCCATCATTGACGCCACTGTGTCAATCCATCACATTGAAGGTCCTCCCCCTCTTCACTGAGCCTCTACTTCTTCTCCAAGGATTGGTCCCTTCTGACAACATGACCAAAGCAGATGACACGAAGTCTGGACATTCTCACTTCTAAGGACCATTCTGTCTGTACTTCTTCCAAGACAGATTTGTAAGTTCTTCTGGCATTCCATGGTATTTCCAGTATTCTTCCCCAACACCACAATTCAAATGCATCAATTCTTCTTTGGTCTTCCTTATTCATTGTTCATCTTTCCAAGTGTACATTGTTGTTATTGTTAGGTGCCGTTGTTTCTGACTCATAGCGACCCCATGCACAGCAGAATGAAACACTGCCCGATCCCGCGCCAGCTCCATGATCCTTGCTATACTTGAGCCCATTGTCGCAGCCACCATATCAATCCATCTCGCTGAAGGTCTTCCCCTCCTCCGTCGACCCTCCACCTTACCAAGCATGGTATCCTTCTCCAGGGAATGGTCCCCCCGACAACATGACCAAAGTAGATGAGACGAAGTCTGGCCATCCTCGCTTCCAAGGAGCATCCTGGCTGCACTTCCTCCAAGTGTATGAGATTATGGAAAATACCATGGCTTGGGCCAGGCATATCTTAGTCTTCAAAGTGACATCTTTGCTCCTTAATACTTTAAAGAGGTCTTTTGTAGCAGATTTGCCCAATGCAATATGTCATCTGATTTCTCATCTGCTGCTTCCATGGTCATTGACTGTGGATCCAAGTAAAATGAAATCCCTGACAACTTCAATATTTTCTCCATTTATCATAATGTTGCCTATTAGTCTAGTTGTGATGATTTTACTTTTCTCTTTTCTTCCCTTGCTTAATGTCCCCTGGATTTTAGTTTTTTTTATGTTGAGGTATAATCCATACTGAAGGTAAAGTCTTTGATATTCACCAGTAAGTGCTTCAAGTCATGTTCACTTTCAGAAAGTAACATTGTATCATTTGCATACCAAGAATTATTAATGGATCTTCCTCCAATCCTGATGCTTTTCTTCATACAGTCAAGCTTCTTGGACTATTTGCTCAGCATATAGATTGAATAAATGTGGAGAAAGGATGTAACCCTGATGCACACCTTTCCTGATTTTAAACCATACAGTATGCCCTTGTTCTTTTCAAATAACTGCATTATGGTGTATGTACAGGTTCCTCATGAGCACAGTTAAGTGTTTTGGAATTCTTGTTCTTTACAATATTATCTGTAATTTATTATGATCCACACAGTTGAATGCCTTTGCATAGTCAATAAAACAAAGGCAAACATCTTTGTGGTATTCTTTATTTTCAGCAAACATACATACATCTGACTTCATTCCATATCCTCTTCAGAACCTGGTCTGAATTTCTGGTGATTCCCTGCTGCAATCAGTTATGAATTATCTTTAGCAAAATTTTATTTGTGTATGATATTAAAGATATTATTCAATATTTTTGGCATCCTGTTGGATCACTTTTCTTTGGAATGGGCACAAATATGGATCTCTCCCAGTCAGCTGGTCAGGTAGCTATCTTCCAATTTCTTGGCATCCTCCAGTGCGGTATCCATTTGTTGAAAAATATCAGTGGGTATTCCATCAATTCCTGGAGCCTTGTTTTCCACCAATTCTTTCAGTGCAGCTTGGACTTCTTCCTTCTGTACTATTAGTTCTTGATCATATGCCACCTTCTGAAATGGTTGAACATCACCCAATTCTTTTTGGTACAGTGACTGTGGGTATTTCGTCCATCTTCTTTTGATGCTTCTTGCATCATTCAATATTTTGCCCATAGAATCCTTCAGTATTGCAATTTCAGACTTGAATTTTTTTTTTTTTTTTCAGTTCTTTAAGCTTGAGAAATGTCATGTGTGCTCTTTCCTTTTGGTTTTCTAATTCCAGGTCTTTGCACATTTCATTACGTAACTTTTGTCTTCCCAAGTCACCCTTTGAAATCTTGCAGGTCTTTTATTTAATCATTTCTTCCATTCATATTAGCTATTTTCCATTCAAGAACAAACTTGAGAGTGTCTTCTGACATCTATTTTGGTCTTTTCTTTCTTTCTTTTTAATGACCTTTTTCTTTCTTCATGTGTGATGTTCTTCACGTCATGCCACCACTCATCTGGTCTTCTGTCATCAGTGTTTAACGCATCATATCTATTCTTCAGATGGTCTGTAAATTCAAGTGGGATATTATCAAGGTCTTTTAATTTATTTATTTGCCTCTTGTGGACTTGTTTTTTTTCTTCAGTTTCAAGCTGAACTTACATATGACCTTGATGGTCTGTTCCACAGTCAGCCCCTGACTTGTTCTGACTGATGATACTGAGCTTTTCCATTGCCTCTTTCCACAGATGTAGTCAATTTGATTCCTGTGTTTTCCATCTGGTGAAATCCATGTGTACAGTCACCACTTACATTGTTGAAAAAGGTATTTGCAACGAATAAGTTGTTGGCCTTGCAAAATTCTATCATGCTGTTTCCAGTGTCACTCCTTTCACCAAGACCATATTTTCCAATTACCAATGCTTCTTTGTTTCCATTCTTTGCATTCCAATCATCAGCCGTAATCAATACGTCTTGATTGCATGTTTGGTCAAATTCAGACTGCAGATGTTGGTAAAAATCTTTGATTTCTTTATCTTTGGCTTTTCTTACAGACTGTAGTTATTGTTGTTAGGTGCCACCAGGTTGGCTCTGACTCATAGCGACACTACATACAAAAGAACAAAACACTGCCTGCTCCTGTTCCAGCCCCACAATCCTTGCTATACCTGAGCCCATCATTGCAGCCACTGTGTCAGTCCATCTCACTGAAGGCTTTCCACTTTTTCATTGACACTTCACTTTACCAAGCATGATATCCTTCTCTAGGAAATGGTCCCTTCTGACAACATGACCAAAGTAGGTGAGACGAAGTCTGGCCATTCTCACTTCCAAGGAGCATTTTGGCTGCACTTTGCTCTTCAACACTTTAAAGCAGATTTGCCCAGTGCAATGTGTCATCTGATTTCTTGACTGCTGCTTCCATTGGTATTGATTGTGGAACCAAGTAATACGAAATCTTTGACAACTTCAATCTTTTCTCCATTTATTGTGATGGGCTTATTGGTCCTAATCTTACATATTAAAACCAAAACCACACTCACTGCTGTTGAGTCGATTTGACATAGCAAACCTTCCTTGGGTTTCCGAGGCAGTATCTCTATGGAAGTACATTACCCAGTCTTCCTTCCAAGGAGTGGCTGGTTGGTTTGAACTGCCAGCCTTCTGGTTAGCAGTCAAATGCCTTAAGCACT
>NW_006921777.1:4271267-4282274 GCF_000298275.1 Orycteropus afer afer | reverse complement strand
AAAATATATTCAACATATTTGCTTAAACTTGATGCCTCATTTTTAACTTGGAACAGAAAATTATAATATTTTTAAATCAATATATAATTATGATTCATAAAACATTGCTTAAGCAATGTTATTTATCTAGTGCCACAGAGAATGCTATAAATGATTTATTTAGGTGTTAGATTTCTATAGCTCTTTTTTCTTCAAATCTTCAATTTGATTAATCTAGTGTTTTATCTGTCTCCTCCCACCACCACCATCACCAAGAACCTGCTATATGCAAGGCACTCTGTTAGGCACTGTGAAATATAGCATCAGTTAAAGATAGTTTGTGCTCTCAAACACTTTACAATTTAGTAATCTACAGAAGAGACGTTAAAAAAAAAATCCACAATACATAATAGAATGTAAGAGGCCTTCTCCAGGGTTGGGTAAAGTCTCAGCCAAATACATGCCACTAGTGGCAGTTGGAAGTTCACCTGTCTGGAGTTAGCTAAAGGCAAAGTTTGGTACCAACTATCAAGTTTAGGTGGGAGAAAGTTTTGGTAGCCTGCTTCTATAAAGTTTGCAGCTTTTGAAAACCTGTAGTTCTAATCTGTCCTATAGTGTCACTCTGAGTCAGAATCAGCTCAACAGCAACAGGGTTTTTTTGTTTTGTGTTTCCAATTACGTGTAGAGGGCACAGTCCCCAAGACTGCCCTCATTTGTGACACCAACTACAAGTTCAGGGAGTTCCCAAAACCACCCTCAGTTTCGATAGTTCCCTGGAAAGACTCAAAGAAGTCACTGAAAGTATTACACTTCTGGTTCTGTTTTATTGCAGGGAAAGGATACAGATCAAAATCAGCCAAGAGAAGTAGCACATAGGGCAAAGTCTGGGAGGGTTCCAACATAAAGCTCCTGTCATCCTGTCCTGTAGAGAGAGGACACATTACCCAGTATCAATGTGTGACAATGCACATGAAGTATCGCCACCTAGGGAAGCTTGCCTGAGTCTCAGTGTTTAGAGCTTTTTCTGGACTCCTCCATGGTTGGTTGATTGATGGCCCATGTTGTTGAAAACACCCTCCAGGTAGATTGATGCTGTGTGACCCAAAGCCTCCACCCTAAATCACATGGTTCTTTCTAGTATGGCCAGGGTGGCAGCCTCCCAACCCCCACATCCTAAACAAAGACACTCCTTCTAGGTATGACATAGATTTTCTCCCAGAAACTGAGGGCAAAGACCAGACCTCTCTTTGCACAAGGCCAAATTCTTTATTACACATCACTTGTGAGTACTGAAGGTAAAGCTGGAGAGACACGGATGAGATTTACAGCATCTGTTACAGCTGGAAGTGAATTAGGAGGATGGAAGGATGTACAAGTTTTGGTAGTTCAGGAAGGATGTGTGCTTCACCTGAGCCTTAAAGAGATAGGAAGTTGGTAGATCTAGGCAGCAAAAAGTTATTCCAACTAGAAGAAATAGTTTGAAAGAAGACTTTGAGAAAGTTAAAATTCAGGATGCTTTAGATAAATGGTACAGTTGGTATAATATGATGCTTCATTTTTCTCCCCTAACATTATTCTTATTATTGCTGCCTAGTATTTCATTGTTATCCCACTCTTTGCTTAGCCATTCCCCTATTTTTAAATGCCTAGATTGTTTTCAAACTCTATCATAAATAATATCATTTAATTAATAAATATGTATTCTATAAATACAGAAATGAGCAAGACATATCAAATATCTGTCCTTATGGAGTTGATATTTTAGTGGGAGACACATCAAATTAAGTAAAGAGAAAAATAATTAAAATAACAGCAAGCCACAGTAAATTCCAAGAAAGGAAAAAAGGAAGTGGTGTGGAGCAAGCAGGGAAGAGATAGAAAATTCCAAGGTATTAAGTACAAAGGCTCTGAGACAGGAAGGTCTGGATGCATTTGTGGAACTGAAAGAAGTTAGTGAGGCTATAAAATTCTTTCTCGGGATTGCCTTTCTATCTCTCCTTGTGACATTCATAAGGAGGGTCTCCTGAGAACACCCCCAAGTTCATAAGTATCACTAGAGTGTGTAGAGTATTTAAAATGCAGTAGAATATGATTAAATTTTTTCTGACCCCTCTTCAGAGTCCTAATGAATCTATAAAAGTGGAACACTAATAATTTGTAAAACTATTAAAATAAAATAGGCCACTGGTATAATGTCTACACCACATTCTAACACATTACTATAGTAACACCCAGAAACTTACAGAATCTAGAAAACTCATGCAGTGCAAATGAATGAAAGTGGTAACTATTGATATGCTTTAACTTTAAAAGCTGTTGAAATGCAACCATAGCAGATCAATTAGGCTATAGTACTTCACAAGATTCCCACCCTTGGGAAAAGAGCTAAGTGATTCAGACAACTGTGTAAGCTCCTTACAGACAGGTCACTGGCTTCTTTACATTTCGGTTCATTGGTATAATTCTCACCTTCCCTGTGCTTCAATTCCCAGACAGTACACTCCATGTTCATCCATATATCATTGGAGGCTTGTGTCTTGATCTGATGCTGAATAGGTTTCAGGGGAGCTTCCATAGTATGGTGAACTAGGGAGAAAACCCTGGCAATTCTACCTCCAGAAATCAGCCAGTAAAAACCCTATGGATCACAATAGCTTGATCTCCAACCACCATGAGGGTGGCGCAGGACCCAGGCAGCTTGTCTTTCAACACTGCCTGGGGTTTCCATGAGTCAGGGCCAACAGGACAGCAGCTAACAACCACCACCACACTGCCTGCACATAGTACATGCTGGGTAACATATGTGTGTGAAAGAGGTAATAGGAGACTGGAGTCTAGGTTTTTAAAAAAGAGTCATTATGATTTAGCAGCACTTTTCCCTCTACAAATTCATGTATATACTGAGACATAAAATTTATTTTCTTCAACTCAGAAGGAAACATTTTCTTGGAATATGGTCAGTTAAAGCCACACCTCCCTTGTTAATATAATATGCAAAGGAAAGTACCTCTTTAAATTCTAGAAGCAAACTTTACTTACTGCAGGAGTGTTTTCACCACCTGTGGTTTCATAGAAACCCATGCCCAGACTCTTGAATTACATTTCAGTTAGCAGTTGCATATGTAATATTTTATCTTTCTGAAGTTTTATCTCTCTATAAAACAGTTCATGAATAATTTTTATGGTTTCCATAAAACCATAAAAGGCTACAGGATGACCTCATGCCAGATTTAGTAGGTTACCTTTACAATTTATTCAAAACTTCTATTTTCTTTCCAAGATTATCTTTTTTAAAATCTCCTTTATAAAAAATTTCTTTCCATCACCATTTTTTTCTGGACCATCTTCACAAATCGAACAAATATTTGTCACTTCAAAAGTTACTGTAGCAGCCAACTACAAAGCCACATTGGGGTGTGCATTCTGGGCAGTGGGCAGGGCTCCCTCATCAGCTGAGTGACTCACTCACTATGCCACCTTGCTCCAGCAGAATCACAGATTACTACCAGGATGGACCTTCTGCTGACAAATAGCTAATATTAAAATTTTTTAAACTTATAACTATCAAGGGTATGCTGTGTTATTTCCCAAAAAGGTTTCAGCAGAGCATTAAAGTGCCTCAAATTGCTAACAGCTGGTTTGCAAAATGAAATAGTTCTGTGGTCAAATGAGTTTGGGAATCTGCAGTGCAATGAACTGCTTTTATATGGCCTTTCTAGCCATGGTCTTGTCACTCCTATGAAATGATTTGGTGGAACTATTTGAATTAGGTTCATGGAACTCTTGTGGGGGTGGGACGATGCAAATAAGGTACATGGGATCCTTGTAGGGGATTGGCTAGTTTGTGGTCTTGCTCGGGGCTAGGGGGCACACCTTGAAATTGCTAAGAAGCTTGCTATGTATCTAGCCTCATTAACAGAGGTTTTAGAGAGAGACACACACACACAGAGCAGATGAGCTGTAATACTGAAGACAGCAGGAGATGGTGGTATGAGATGGTTCCAGTGGGACTTGCCAAACCATGGCGCTAAGAGCTGTAACACAGACCCCAAGCAGGGCCCAGTGGCAGCAGCTGAGTAGAAGCTATACTGATCAAAGAGTTCTATCCTAAGTTATTCCTGTTACTTCTGAATTGATCCTGAACCAGAGTTGTAACCTGTTACTTCCCTAATAAACTCCATACTTGTAAGTACAGTTCATGAGTTCCTTGAGACATTGCAATGAATTACCAAACCCAAAGATGGGAAGAGCACCGGGGGGAGGGGACGTAGTTGGTGTAGAGATGATGAAGTGGTGCAGCAGCTCTAGCACTTGGATACTCAGGACATCTTTAACCTCCACCTCATAGGAACCAGCTTTGTGCTGATTTTTATAAAAGAAATTATTCTTTTAGAAATGCCTTATCTTCTGTCTTCCTCTTGGAAGGGTCACAAAACTGATTAATATTACAGCTGCCTATTCAATTCTATTAGAGAAATCTTCTATCACAAAGTGCCCTATTTACAACTCACAGATCACTAGTTTTACCATTTGGGAAAGATTGGTCTACATGATTTCTATGGAGATTTTTTTCCTGGACTTATCAAATCAAAGAACACTAACAGCTTTTTGGTTCTTTTTGTATGTATTGTTTGCTCTTCCAAAGGATTCAAACAACAATATATAAGTACTTGTGATTTTGTTCCTATGACAGGTTTTGTCCTGACTTACAGTGTTTACACTGTATTGATTACTCACAGATGAGTATCATCTGAGATACTCTTAGTTTAACAAAATAGTTCTCAAAGTGTGGTCCAGAGACCAAAGGCTAAAGCTTCACCAGGGAATTCATTGGAAATGCAAATTATTAAACCCCACCTCACACCTACTCAGTTAGAAACTCTGGGGAAGGTTCCAGCAATCCGTATTTTAAAATGCCTGCCAGGGCAGAGCTCCACCTTGTTTTGCCTTCCCTGCATTTTGACCTGGAACTTCTCTCCAGGCAGTAAGCTGGAAAAACCAGAGACCTTAACTCATTGATCATTTCTCAGGGATCATTGTCCTGCACTGCCTGATGTCCAATGTCTGAAAGCCACTGTTTTACATATTTTCTCCAGTTTTTCATTTGTTTCACATAGGAGGGTTAAATCTGGTCCCTATTATTCCATCTTGGCCAAAAGCAGAAGTCTTAAACTGTGTTCAACCAGTGGTTCTCAAACTTTACAACAGTAGTGAGAGTGAATGAATATCCAATAAAAATTTACTAGGCATGCAAAGAAGCAGGAAAATAAGATCCAGAATGAGAAGAAAAATCAACCAATAAAAATAGACCCAGAACTGTACAGATGTTAGAATTAGTAAACAAGGTCATTAAAAACAGTCATTCAAACTATATTCCATATGTTAATATGATAATGCTATGCAACGTACTGCCATCGAGTCGGATCCAACTCATAGCAACCCCTCCTTGGGTTTCCAAGGGGGTATCACTACAGAATTAGATTGCCCAACCTTCGTTCTGAGGAGTGGCTGGTGGGTGTGAACTGCCAGCTTTCTGGTTAGCAGTCAAATGCCTTAGACTATTAATAAGCTAATATGATAAAGTAGAGAAATATACTTGAGCATATTAAGTAGAGACATTGAAAATATAAAAAAGACATCAATGTTTAGAGATGAGCAATACAATGTCTAAGATGAAAAATCCAATGGAGGGATAAATGGCAGATTAGACTGCAGATAAAAGATCAGATAATTTAAACATATAGCAATTTAAAGACATACAAAACAATACACAGAGAAAAGAAAGACTGGAATAAAATAGAATAGAGCATTGGTGAGCTGTGGGACAACTTAATGTGTAATTGGAGTCCAGAAAATATTTTGGGGAGGACATAAAAATATTTGAAGAAATAAAAGGTGAAAATTTTCCAAATTTGAAGAAAATTATAAACTTACAAATCCAAGAAATTCAATAAACCTCAAGTACAAGAAACATGAAAATTACTCAAAAGTACATAATGATCAAATTGTTTAAAACCAATGATAATGAGAAAATATTAAAAACAACCTAAGAGGAAAAACACATTACATACAGAGGAAAAAGGTCACAATTACCGTAGACTTCTCAAGGAGAAAGAAACAATGCAAGCTACAAGATATGGAGTAATATCTTTAAAGTGCTGAAAGAAAAAAATATTTATGTCAGTCAATCGAGGATCCTAAACCCAGAGAATATGATCTTTCAAATATGAAGCTGAAATAAGGTTTCCTTAGACATACAAAAGCTGAAAGGATTAATCACCAGCAGATTCACACTACTAGAAACTTAAATGAAAGTCCTTCAGGTAGAAGGAAAATGATACCAGAAGAAAATTTGTATCTTCATAAAGGAATGAAAAATACAGGAAATAGTAAATAATCAGTAAATATAAAAGGCTTTTTTCTCCTTATTTTAAACTCTATTTAAAAGATAATTGACTCTTTAAAAGAAAACAGTAGCAATGTATTTGGAGGTTTATGTAGCACATAGAAATAAAATATATAACAATAATAGCATAAAAACTTGGAGGTGGGAAATAAAAGTGTACTATTGTAAGGTGTACTATATATGAAGTAGTATATTATTACTCAAAGGTATATTGGGTTAGGTTAAAGATGTGTGCTATAAATCCTAATCCTAAGATGACCACTAAATCAAAACAAAACAAATAATTATAACAAATAAGTCAACAAAGGAAATAAAATGGAATCTTAAAAATAGTCAATCCAAAAGATAAAACGAGAAACAAAAAACAGATGGAACAAAAGGGGGAAAACATAGCAAAGTGGTAGATTTAAACTCAGCCATATGAATAAATACTTGGTCTATATCCATAGGTAAACCAACAAGTTAACTGTGATCCCCTATCTGCATTAAATTTCTCCTAAAAAGTTGTGCAGTGAAAGATTAGAAACTTGAACTAATCATAATCATAACAACACTCTGTTTTGCCAGGGATTCCTATTCTGACTTAGGCATATCACAGAAAGATGTCTGACAAGTTCAGCCAAGAGACACTGTCCTGAAGGCTCTTTCCATTTCTTTCTTCACAGAGCTCTTGCATAACTCGATTGCTATAGCGTAACAGCCCAGGCATGGAGTGTTTGAGGTGTCCCAGTGAGATTTGTATAGTAATATTTTCTTTCTCACAAAGCTGAGGCTTAGGAACACAATTAAAAGGACTTTGCTTTGTCTCTCTGAGATTCAAAGACACTCTTTAGACCTTTTGGGCCAAACTCTTTTGCTTTGGTTGTTGATGTCTGCTCTTTTGTGGTCTACTGCCGTAGGATTACTTGGGCCTACTGCTCAGCCTCATTCTGCGTGCAGCTCCCCTCACTCTGAATACACTTGCTTCTTTTCATCACCAGGCTCAGGATCTTATCTAATGATGTGTCCCAGATCACTTTCTCACCAGCTGATCCCATCCACTTAGTTAATTACGACCTTTTAGATCGTAATTCAGAGGTACAGCCACTGTTCCCCTACTTTCAACCCAGATTCTTCATTCAGCACATTTTGAAATTATATAATGTGCGTTTTGATTGTTGAGGTGGCAGACATGGAAGAATAACATAGTTGTTGTATTTTTTATCCCCTCGAATTAAAATAGTCCTATCTGAAAGGTTGGCAATTCCCATCCACACAAAGCACCTTGGAGAAAATCCTGCAATCTACTTCTGAAAAATTAGCTATGATAAACCCCATAGAGAAGAGTTCTACTCTGACACATAGGGGTCACCATGACTTGGAATTGGCTCAACAGCAACTGGTTTGTTTAATCTTTTACCACTTGGTCCCTCCTGACTGCTATCTTTTAAGGGAATTTTTGAACCTTATTATGCAGGCTGGGGTAATTAATAGAGGGGAAAACTGGAGAAAAGGTAAGCCTAGAATATCGACACGGGGGAAGGAAAGACTAGAGGTGAGGGGAAAGTGAACCCAGACAAAGGGGTTTGAGGCACAGCAAATGAGTGAAGGAGGATCAGAAAGTGAGTTACAGTTGGGCAGAATTTTCATAGGGACCAGAAAATAGGGTGTAGAGAGAAGTATTAGCATAACTGTGGGATATGAGAGATACTGAGTGAGAAGAATAGGAAAAGGGAATTTCAAGATGTACACCCATGGGCTATGAATTCAATCTTCTTTGGCAATCTTTGAGAGGTACCATTAAGGACAGAAATTGCTTTTAATGGAACTTTGGCTGCTGTGCTTTGTCTCCATGAATGGGAAGGCACAGGAAGCCTGGGCCACCTGGGGCAGTGCAGTGGACAGTGCTAGTGTGCTTTTGGCTGCCAATGTCTATTCCCCTTTCTTTCTCCAATTTCCTCTGGGGCCATTTCTCTCCCACTCAATTCACAGGCTTCTTCTGGAGTTAGCTCCACCTCCAACCCTAAGAATGAACACGTGACTCAGGCCTGTCTAATCAGAGCACATATTTCCCTGGTCAGGATTACTTTAGGGTACATTAATGTGGTCTAAGGCGCTCAGGTAGCACAGTACCCAAGGCATTTGGGTGCTAACCAGGAGGTTGGCTGTTCAAACCCACCAGCTGCTCCACAGAAAGAAGATGAAACAATCTGCTTCTATAAAGATTTATAATTTATAATCGGAAACCCAATAAGGGTCTCTATGAGTTGGAATTGACTCAATGGCAATGGGTTTGTTTTTGGTTCTTTAATATGGTCTATTTTGGTCCAGTGAGAGTTATGCACAGGAGTTTATTGGGAGAATAAAACATTGTTTGGGTTTGAAGAACTCTGGAATGAATATGGGAATGAAGCCACCATGTAGGCCAGGTGGGCTGAGAGAAGGAGAAGCACCAGGTTCTGGTGACATACAGCAATCTATGCTTCAACTACCAAAAACCAAAACTAAACCCACTGCCATCAAGTTAATGGATGCTTCAATGAGCCCTGGAATTTTCAACTACATAAGTCAATAATAATAATAATAATAACTCATAGTGACCCTCCTTGGGTTTCCAGAGCGGTATCATTACAGAAGTAGATTGCCCAATCTTCCTTCTAAGGAGTGGCTGGTAGGTTTGAAGCACCAACCTTCTGGTTAGCAGTCAAATGCCTTAGGCACTATGCCACCAGAGCTCCTACATGAGTCAACCTTTTTTTTTTTGTTTATGCCAGTGTGAGTTGGGTTTGTGCCTACTTGGAATTGAAAGAGTTCTAAATTACACAGCCTCCAACTTGTATCTGCATTTAATTAAGGCCTGTTTACAAGGCCAGGGATTGTGTCTTTTTATTTTTTTTCACATCTGCTGTATTCCCACCTTGTATGGTGTTGAAGGTCCTTGGATGGTACAAACAGTCTGTGCTTGACTACTACTCTAAAAGGTTGGTGGTTCCAATCAACCCAGTGGCACTGCAGAAGAAAGTCCTGATAATTTGCTTCTGTAAAAGATTATAGCCAAGAAAAGCCTATGGAACAGTTCTACTCTGTAATATATAGGATCACCATGAGTCAGAATCAACTCAACAGCAATGGACAACATGGTATCTGGAATGTTTGTTGGATAAATGATTAAATGCATCCTGTACAAACATTGATTTGTGACTGGTTATTGTCTCTTTCTTTGCTAGACTTTTTAACTCTCTGAAGGCCAAGATTTCTTTTGATCCATTCTTCTCAAACTCCCAAGACTTGGAATATATTAGGTGCTTCATAAGTATTGGCTGAATGAATGAACAAATAAAGGGAAAAAATACTAAATCAAACCAGATTACAGTACCCATTATTAAAAGACCAATGTCTTAGTTATCCCTTGCTGATATAAGAGAAATACCACAAGTGGATGATGTAGTTAACAAACTTAATTTGTCACAGTTCAGGAGCCTGGAAGTCTGAATTCAGAACACTGGCTCATGGGGAAGGTTTCTCTCCCAATCGGCCCTGGAGGAAGGTCCTTGTAGATCAGGACAGCCTCTTCTTAGCCCTATCTGTGGGCAGGGCTCTCTCTGGCCCTCAGTCCCTAGGCCCCTCAGCCTGGCCTCTGACCTGCTAGGACAAGTGTTATGAAGCTCTTTAGCTCCACAGGTAAATGCCCAGAGGTACCACACTCTGCCAGGAAGTCTCCTGCCTGAAGGCACTCAGCTCGCTTTCACTCCCCCTAGTACATCAGCTCCTGCATTGTCTCGTGGCAGTATCCTTGTTCTGCTACTGCCTTTTCTCTGCCACCACTTCCTGCCATCTTGCTCTGTCTCCAGTATTAAGCTCTCTCTCTGTGTCTCCTGGTTCTAGGAAGTTCTTAGTGCAGGGACCTCAGTTCAAAGGACACACTCTACTCCTGTCTCTTCTTGGTGGGATTGAAATCCCCTCCTGTCTACTCTCTTTTTCTTTCTTTTATTCCTTATAAGAGGTGTGACTCAAGCAAGGGTGCAGCTTGAGTGATGGTAGTGAAAGATGGTGACCCAAGATGAATCCCATTGTAAGCCTGCTTCATTAACACGTAGAGGTCAGGATTTACAACACACAAAATGGACAATAGGATAATTACATCATATCACAAGAATAGAAGAGTTGACACAAATTTTTGTAGGACACAATTAAATCCATGACAATTAACTCAGTTTTTATAAATTGAGTTCCATATACATATATTTAATGCCTGTAAAGTAAAAGCATTGGGTCTTATGAGAGAGTTGGAAAACTGGATATAAATCAGACATTAATAACTACCATTCTTTTCTATCATCAAAAGGGATGATAACTTTTATTACTAGACTTTTATGCTTCCTGGACCTAGGAAGGCTTAAGATGTTCAGATCTATAAAGCTTAAAAAAGGAATAATGTTTACCATGTCACTATTATATCATTAATATGTGCATTGTGTAGTTTTTGCTGACATAAAATGGAATGTACAAAGTATGAATCTAGGAAAATTGGAAGTTGTCAAAAATGAAATGGAACTCATAAAGTTTGTTATCCTCTGCATTAGTGAGCTGAAATGTACTGGTTTTGGCCATTTTGAATCAGACAACTATGTGATCTACTATAC
>NW_006921777.1:4262194-4266437 GCF_000298275.1 Orycteropus afer afer | reverse complement strand
TCTTTGATCTGTCTCCCAATCCTTTGAAGATAACCTAAATATAATTCTTTTGAATTCCTTATCAGGAAGTTTCAATGCTTCTTCCTCAGGGATGTGTTTTGGGTCTGTATCCTGGTCCCTTGTTTCTCCTGCTTTATCTTGCTTCTTTGTGTGGACTGTGATGCTCTGTTATCTCTGAGGCATTGTGATGTTTTTATGTTTATATTTAATTGGTGATTGTATGTTGGAATGACTTGCCCACGATTTTCATTTTCTTTGTTTTGTTTGTATGTTATCTACACAAGCAGGGTATTGTGCTGTGCTCCTCTATTCACTAGTTGACACCACTTATACACTCATCACCTGTCTCCTTTTCAGTTGTCAGCCTCTTGTATGTCCCTGCCGACCTTGGCAAGCAGAGCCTATTCTTAGGTCCCTGGAATCCAAATGAGAATGCTATCACTTCGAAATCCAAAATGGCTGCCACTTATAAAGATTCAACATGGCTGCACCCTTGGTCACTTTAAATATCCAAAATGGCTGCCACATGTAAACAATCAAAATGGCTGCACCCTCCAGATAGTGAAAAGTCCACAGCCCAGGTTGTCTCCCTCCTTGCTGTTTTCCCTTCCTAGTCATAGGCCACCAGCGCAGTCATCCCTTCAGCCCTTGGTGGCAGGGCTGATCTTTAGGTCAATTCTCAGGTCCCAGCACCACTTGGAAATATTCAGGATGTTGGTCCCATCAGAGTAGCTGACAGTGCATAGCTCTGACAGTGCATAGCTCTGACAGTCCACAGCTCTGACCATGTCTGTACTTACTGTTTTCCACTAGTTGGTGCCTAATCCACTTCTGTATAGTCCTTTCAAAGCTCAGGGCTCCAGGATTATCTTCTATATCTCTCTCACTTGGTTTTTCTTTTCTTGATTGAAGAGGGTCTGTGTCGCTTATCTGCCTATTCTTCCATCTTACCGGAAGTCCCCAGTACTCTTAACACCTGATTTTTGAGTGAACAAGTGATTCTGATCCCTGCTTTTAAATATTGTAAGCAATGAGCCTATTCCAAGAACAGAGAAAAAAAAAGTCTTTTTCCTTATTTCCTCTCCCTGTTCAAATATTGTCTATGATTCACAAAAGAAAGTAGAGTTTTCTGGAGAAGGCTTGGATGGTGTGGGTTCCCTTGACTGTCTTTGGTAGTAAGGAGAAAAGGCTGTGATTCCAGGAAAATAGAGTTTTCCCAGGTCCGTCTTTTTGTGTTAGGGCAGCAGTGGTGAGCAGGTTCCTGATATGAAAGAAAGTATTCCTCTTCTCTGGCAAGACCAAACAAAAACCAAACCAAAACTTGAGAAACAAAAACAAATGAATTGAGAACATTTGTTTTCTGGTTCCCATTTTTAGTTTACGGTAGTCTTCTCTCATCTGTTCACGTTTTTTTTTTTTTTTTTACTTTCAAATGAAATGACCCATTAAGCTCATGAATTTAAGCACAACATGCATAGGAATCTCAGGTTTCTTACACTGATTTTATCAATTAATGAAGGCACAAATGTTGGAAATTGTGGTAGTCAACTCCCATTGTAAGATCCCTAGAGAATGTAAAATATTTTAAAATAAGAAATGTAGTTTCAATGAACTTAGGATTAGAAAATATAATATTCATTGACTTACTGGGAATTAACAAGGAGAAACAATTGAAGTCCAGAAAAGGGAAATATTTCTTTATGTTAACTTCTAGTGTAAGCATTTGAAATTTTATATATCATAAGAGATGAGTACTACTTTGACATAAGGACAAAAGAAATATGTGGCTTCTAGCTACCATCTAGCTTGACGCTCTCCTCTATAGGAGACAAATATGAACTATAAAGTAATTCATTTTTTTTAATACAAGAATGAAAACGTATTTGCTGTACATCAGAGTGTGTTGCAATCAGATCAATAACACACTAATGTTTGAGTATTCTGTCATGATATTTACATATCTACTGTACAGAATCCTTCTTGATAATTATATTTACTACAATAGGATTTGGGAGCACTGGTGGCATAGTGCCTAAGCATTTGACTCCTAACCAGAAGGTTGGCAGTTCAATCAAACCCACCAACTGGTCCTTGGAAGGAAGACTGGGCAATCTACTTCCATATAGATACTGCCTCGGAAACTCAAGGAGGGGTCACTGTGAGTGAAAATTGACTTGATAGCACCGAGTTTGCTTTTTTTCGACAACAGGATTTTATTTGTTCTATTAAAATGATATACCAAAAACCAAACCAAACCCACTGCCATTGAGTTGATTCCAATATATTAAAATGATATAGTATCAATCACTTTTATGTTACCTTAAATTTATTTTAAATAGCTAGTATACCATGAGTAATTAGTATTTGCTTGTACCAAATGTATTGTTGTAGTGCTTATTAAATGTTGAATAAAAGAATAAATTTTGATTTGTTTTAACAATTATTTACCAAATAATTTCTCTAAATTCTCATATTACTTTTTTTTGGTAAGACTAAGCTATAATTTAATGTGTTTATCTCTTCCCCAAAATGTATATAAATGTCCCAGAGATTCTAGAGCCCATTTGACAACCTCCTTAATATTACATTTAAGCACCCATTACCTTACATTATAGTTTTATTAACCTTGGGTGCCAAAATTAGTAATGGTTCTGCCCATGCTTCATACATAGGAAAGATTGTTTATCTACATGTCACTAGTTCTGCAAATTAAAGAGGAAAAAACATGATCGAGCTGTCTTATCATTAACTAATATTTTAAAATGTTAATCCAAGGGATAAATATAGAGTGGATTAAAGTAGCTGATCATTCACATGTCAGTTACATTTTATTAAACTGACCCTCTAAGATGTATTATTTTAGAAAAGATACGTAGTATGGAACTTATGGCTTAAACTTAACAGTGGGCCTGGAAATTTGCTATCCCTGATATTAACCATATGGATTAAAGGTGTAAAGAAGTTGAAACATGTGGAAGGTTGCATTTTCCAAACACAGTCACTATAATATATCCTACCCTATATGCTCTTCTTATAGTATGATGTGGAAACTCCTGCCATTGAAAGTAGTGTTAAGTATGGGCAGGCATGTAACTGTGGTGAAAGTGAGCCTATGTAACTTCCAAGGTTAAGTCATATAGATTTTGCCTAGTGCACTTGGGACACTTGATCTTGGAACTCAACCATCATGTTTAGGGGCAGATTACCCAATAAGCAAGGTAAGCACAGACTTACTTGTGCTTATTTACTAATCTACAGTGAACAATTTCACATGTTTTTTTTTAATGAAACTAATGTGTAATTGTTTACTACAGATTAATAACTAAGCATAAGTAAGCTTGTGCTTACCTTGCTTACAGTGTACTCCAGCCCTGTCAGGGATAGTTAATTTGAAAAGAGGCTTTGATTCTATAGGGAGATGCTGTGGGTTTGAGAGAGAGAGAGAGATGCCAGCCACACCTAGAAACAGAATCTTTGATGTGATTAAAAAAAAAAAAGTGAAATTGTTCACCACAGATTAGTAAGTAAGCACACATAATCCTGTGCTTACCTTGCTTATTGGGTTATCTGAGCCATGTTGTGAGGAAGCTCAGGTCACATGGAGAGGCATTCCATGATAACATCTTGTGTGTAGGTGTTCCAGATGACACCTTTGACTGGTAAGCCAGCTGATAGCCAGAATCAATGAAACATGTGAGCCAGGAAGCCTTCAAGGTGATTCCAGCCCTAGCCACTGTCAAACTACATTGCTTGAGAAACTCCAAGGCAGAAGTGTCCAGCTGAACCCAGTCAACCTCCAGAAATGTGAGAGTTAATAATAAAATGGTTACTGTTTTAGCTGCTAACTGATTCATTACATAGCACTAGATAACTCATACAAGATAGAGTGAAGTTCTCTCTAATTCCACAAGTAGCCTTTTGTGGTCTAAAGAATTTACAGCATTTTGTCTAATCATATTTTGGGAGACATATTCCTTCTGGTCCCAGACTTTGGAAAGAAAAGTCAAATTAGACTGCCTAATATGTACAATCAGTGTTCATCTTATCTCTCAGTTCAGTCAAGATTAATGGGAAAACCTCAAAAGTCTGACAATGTTAGTGAGGTAATTAAAGAAAAAAAAACTAGTATATAGAAAAAAGCCAATTGCAACAATAAGAGTAATATGATAGCATTATTTTATCTTAAAAGCATATGTTTTGGTCCAATGGAGCCTGGTGTAACCACTGAGACTATGGCCCCTAG
>NW_006921777.1:4258746-4260306 GCF_000298275.1 Orycteropus afer afer | reverse complement strand
TGAGTAAGCACAAGCCCGCCCGTGCTTACCTCACTCCCGGAGACTAAGCACAATCCCGCCCGTGCTTACCTAGCTCCCGGAGACCCGATCCCTCTTGGGGATCAAAAGTACAGAACTGGAAGATAATAAATTTGTGTTGTTTCAGCTCCAAAATGTATTAATTTGTTACCACAGGAATAGAAAACTAATATGCTGAATACAGTTAATTCTATCTGTAGTAGTTAAGGTTGTGTGTCAACATGGCTGGGCCGTGTTTTGAGAGCGTAGCAGCTGGATGCAATTAATCCCCATGATGAGATTCTAATCAACCCCGTGATGGAATCTGCTGTGAGCGAGCAGCTAATTAGTTGCCTTATTAGTTGCCTTCAAGGTGTGGCTTGCTCCCAGTATGTATGGGGAAGCTTTGAAAAAGGGTTCCGACTCATAGCGACCCCTCTTTGGGTTTCCGAGGTGGTATCTCTACAGAAGTAGATTGCCCAATTTTCCTTCCAAAGAGTGGCTGGTGGGTTTGAACCACCAGCCTTCTGGTTAGCAGTCAAATACCTTAGGCACTACACTACCAGAGCTCCAGAGCACCTATTACTAGTTTATTTTATGGATTCACCAGTTTATTTTGTGGATTCTTTGAAGTTAGAGGCTTACTGAGATTCAGGTTCTCAAACTCCAGATTCATTTTACTGGGTTTAGTATATGAGACTGTTGGTGATATTTCCTAACTTATTTTTTCTTTCAATTTGTATGTATTTTTTCCATTAACAATTATTCCAATGCCATCACTTTCTGTACCTTCTCTATTTATGTCATTAGTACATGTTTAAAGAATACTTGTCCTTCTAGTCTATTGCTATTAAGTTGTTCATGTTATACTGACATTAAGACAGAAGTGCAGATGCAGGGAAACCTTTTAAAATGTACTGTAAATAAAGGAAATCCAAACAAAGACCAACCAGTCTTGTGATCTGAGTTCTTACAGAAGTGTTATAAAACTCACATCCCAAAGGAGCCAGGCAGGAAATCCAAATAAATGAAATGGACCAGTGTTTTTAAAAGAGAATGAAAGGGAGAAAAGAGGGAGAAGATAGACTAAAGGGTGTTCATTGTTGCTAAGGTCTTCAAATGTTTCAAGAGAAGCCAGAATAAGGCTTTGTATTTTAAACATCTCTCTGTATTTTTAACATCTTCTCAAAAAATTTTTGAAAACTGTCATTCAAATAAAACCTGCCTGTGCTTGGGACTCAGCCTATGGGTGTCTGTTTTGTGACCCCATGGAGCTCACCTAAGCTTGTATGGATGTCTGGTGGAGATACTTGGGCAGGCATCCTGAGTGTAGTCTCCTTCCAGCCTTGATTAGAATATAGCAGATGGTGGCATCCTAACTTATTCTATCATTCATTCATTTATTACTCTAGAGATGAAACCACTGGCTTCTGGATATCAGTGATATAAGTAATGTTATGTGAACCACATTAGAACATGATGCAATAAACTTTTTTTTGTTTAAATTTCACCCAATGACCAGGTATATACTATAATGACTGAACAATACTCTAGTGGTCTAAA
>NW_006921777.1:4256501-4258161 GCF_000298275.1 Orycteropus afer afer | reverse complement strand
TTGGGCAATCCTACTTCCGTAGTGATACTGCCTCGGAAACCCAAGGAGGGGTCGCTATGAGTCGGGGCGACTCGACAGCAAATAACAACAACAACTATTCAAGATGAGTCACCTGTAATCCACAGTGGCTAGAAGTAGAAAGAATCTTTTCATTTTTTAAAATTTGCTGAGCCACTGACTTGCAAAATGGAATTTTTTTTTTCAATAAAAAATCTGCCACTTCTATTTCCGCTTCATACGTCTGATAGTTCCGAGTTTGTTAGTGGTAAACTCTTCAACTCTTCCTTCTATTTAATAAAAGTAATATTCAAAAAGGCCAGTTTATTTTAGCTCCTTCTATTATTTGTGGAGAAAATTGTTTGCACTCATCTATTAACCTGCCAACATTTAGGTTAACGGAAAACGCAACCATTGTCGTGCAGTCGGATCCGACTCATAGCGACCCCTCCTTGGGTTTCCCAGGTGGTATCACTAGGGAAGTAGATTGCCCAACCTTCAGTAGTGATATCACCTCGGAAACCCAAGGAGGAGTCATTCCACGGCTATGGTTAGGCTTTATGTTCTTAATCTAAATGTTGGCAGTTCCAACCCACCCAGTGGTCATATGGAAGAAAGTCCTGGCAACCTGTTTTTGTAACTATTACAACCAAGAAAACCCCATGGAGAAGCTTTGCTCTGCACCACATGGGTGATCATGAGTTGGAATCAACTCAACGGCAACATTTTAGTTTTGGGTTATTATTTAAAAAATAACAGCAACTACTAAACGTGAAAAGGAAGTGGAGATAATCATCCCTCTTTCTCTCTTTTTTTTAACATGATAGAATTTGATAGCAGTCAAGGATTAAAGCAAATCTGGATATGCCCTTCTCTCTGCAGTGGGGGTTAGTGATTTTGCCCAGGTCACACAGCTGGCAAGTGGAGGTGGTGGACCTTAACCTACATGTCTTGACTTTCACTTTACTGTAAAGCTCTTCACATTTTCATGGCATTTCCATATTTGGTCCATTTAACAGCACAATACAACATTCAGGATAGGAGTTCTCCCATTTTACAAATAGTTAAACTGGATCTCTAAAAGTATAGAATGTATGCAGGAACACAAAGAAGCCAGAGTTCTATGTCGTATAAGGTTAAGAATGCTTGAGCCAGTTCTTTTTCTTTTCTTTCTTTCTTTTTAAAATATACTTAATCATTTTAATTATTCTATTACTAGCATCTTGGGTTAGTTGGTATATCAACTGATACTGGCACATTATTAACTAAAGTCCATCATTTACATTAGAGTTCACTCTTTGTTTGTATAATTCTGTGTGTTTTCATGAATGTATAATGTCATGTATCTGCCATATAGTATGATACAGAATAGGTTTTCTTTTTCCTTAAATATATCCTGTGTTCCTGCTATTCATTCCCCTTAAGCCCTTGGCAACCACTGATCTTTTGACTATCTCTATAATTTTGCCTTTTTCAGAATGTCATATAGTTGGAATTATACCCTATTATAGCTTTTTCAGATTGTCTTCTTTCACTTAGTAATGTGCATTTAAATATCCATTTCTTTTTTTTTTTTTTAATTTTATTTTATTTATTGTGATTTGGGTGAAGATTTACAGAGCACATTCACTTTCCATACAGCAGTTCACATATACTTTGTCTT
>NW_006921777.1:4255699-4256401 GCF_000298275.1 Orycteropus afer afer | reverse complement strand
TGGTAGCATAGTGCCTAAGGCACTTGACTGCTAACCAGAAGGCTGGTGGTTCAAACCCATCAGCCACTTCTCGGAAGGAAAGTTGGGCAATCTACTTCCGTAGTGATACTGCCTTGGAAACCCAGGGAGGGGTTGCTATGAGTCAGGTGTGACTCGATGGCACATAACAACAACAACAGATCTTTATGGAAGCAGACTGCTTCTTCTGTCTTCAGTGGAGCAGCTAGTGGGTTTGAACCACCAATCTTTTGGTTAGCAGTCAAATACCTTAATCACTACACCACCAGAGCTCCTTATGCCTATTCTAGGAGCTCAACAAATATATCTTCAATGATTGAAGGAATATAAACATAACTGACAGATTAAGTAGTAACTAATAAATATTGATCCTAATTAGTGTCTCAGGATGAATTAAAATGTGGCAGGCATACTAATAAGGAGCCATGGTGGTGCAGTGGTTAAGAGTTAAGCTGCTAATCAAAAGTCAGCTGTTTGAACCCACCGACTGCCCTGTGGGAGAAAGATTTATAGCCTTGAAACCGTCTGGGCAGTTCTACTCTGTCCTGTGGAGTCACTATGAGTTGGAACCTATTCAACAGCAGTAAGTTTGGTTTTGGGTAAGCATACTAATGACCCCTCCAAAGATGTCTACATCCTAATCCCCCAAACCTGTGATTATGTTATGTCACATGGCAAAGGAGC
>NW_006921777.1:4235639-4252673 GCF_000298275.1 Orycteropus afer afer | reverse complement strand
CTGCCAGACTGCAGCTCAGTGTGTCTCCTTTTCTGGTATTTTCACGCAAATTCATCTGCTAGTTGGGGTTTAGTCCACTTTTGTATCCTTCCCTCCAAGGCTCAGGGGTCCAAGATTATCTTCTGTGTCTGTGTTAATTGGTTTCCCTTTTCTTTGTTGAAGAGCGTCTGTGCAGTACTTCTGCCTAGTCTGCCATCTTGCCGGAACTCCTCTAAATATCCATTTCTTGAGACTCTCGATATTTTTAAAAATGAATAATCAGAATCACATTTTAAAAATGTGTTTACATTTAACAAACCAACTCTTTTAATTCTGCCTCTACTCTCTCAAAAGAGTAAGAATAAACTTATCTGAAAATAAAATGCAAAGTTTACATTCTAGATTTTAGTGAAGATGAGGGCCAGGCCAAATTGTTCTTGTGGATGAACTCTAACATTGGTGGACAAGGGTGGAAGCCCTGAGTCTTGTTTGGGGAAGGAAGGGCTGAGGAATGGATAAAGAGAGAGATAGACTATAGTGTCTCTTATCTGAGACCACAGTACCTGCCAAATTTTTTTAAATAGATAAATAAATAAAACTATACAATTTAAAATTAATAACTGGAATATTTAACTTGAAATTTGATTTGCTAAGTACTTTATTTAAGATTGAGAATACTTATCAAAAAAATGAAGGTGTGGGTGGGAGTGGGAACTGGCAGAGATTATTGGGTATGGGTGGTAGGAGTTTGTTGAAAGAGAGCAGCTTAAATTACTCCTGTCATGGATTAAATTGTGTCCCCTCAAAATATGTGTCAACTTGGCTAGGCTATGATCCCAAATACTGCGTGATTTTGTGAATTTCTTCCATTTTGTGATGTGTTGGAAATCCTAACCTCTATATGTTAATGAAGGAGCTCTGGTGGTATAGTGGTTAAGGCATTTGGCTGCTAACCAGAAGGTTGGTGGTTCAAACCACCAGCTGCTCTGCAGAAGAAAGATGAGGCAGTCTGCTTCCGTAAAGATTTACAGCCTTGGAAACCCAATGGGTATCACTATGAGTTGGAATCAACTCAATGGCAGTGAGTTTATATGTTAATGACCCAGGATCAGTGTGGAGTATGTCTTAAGTCGCAGCTTTACAAGAGGATCTGACTCAAGTCACACCCTTACTCAAGTAACATCTTTGCTTGAGTCACACTTTTTTTTTTTTTTTTCAAGAAAGAAAAGGAAGGAGAGGTAAGTAGAGAGGAGAAAGAACCGTAATCAACAAAGAACTGGGAGTGGAGTGTGTCCTTTGTACTCAGGGTCCCTGAGCTGAGAACTTCTTAGACCCAGGGGAGAATTAATGCTAAGACACATGGAGATCTTCAATGAGTGCTAGGAGTCCAGATGTTGAAAGGAAACAAGGAACTTTTCCTAAAGCTGGCACCCAGAATTCAGACTTCTAGCCTCTTGAACTGTGAGAAAATAAATTTGTTTGTTAAAGCCATCCACTTATGGTATTTCTCTCACAGCAGCACTAGCTAACTAAGGCAGCGCCCTGACCTATTTTTGATTCTATGTAGATGAATCACCAGCACTAGCTTTCTTCACAGAGAAGCAAATGAATTCTCAGTTCAAACCAGTGGACCCCTCATTTTTCCTCTCTCCTGTCTCCCTTTCATTTGTTCAAAAATATTTATTGAACACTTATGTTCCAGGGAACATAGTAATAAGAAGAAAGACAGATAATAAGATAATAACAAGAAAGAGCGATAAGATAAACTTTAAGACTAGACATTATTTACTTTTTGTTTTGTTTTTATTTATTTATTCCCTTTACCCATGTTTATATGTGTCTACCCTATAATTAGTGGTTTACCCTTACTTCCCCACTGAACCTTTCTAACAATCAAAGAATATTTTTTTTGTGAAACCCTTTCTTGACTTTTTACAATCGGGTCTCATACAATATTTGCTCTTTTGTGGTTGACTAAATTCACTCAGCGTAATGGCCTTTTGGTTTGTCTGTGTCATGAGATATTTCACAGATTCATCACTGTTCTTAACATTGTTTAGAATTCCATTGTGTGTATGAACCATAGTTTGTTGATGCACTCCTCCACTGACGAGCATTTAGGTTGTTTCTGCTATTATGAGTAGTGGTGCGATGACCGTGTGTGTGCATTTGTCTGTTTGTGTCACACCTTCTACTTCTAGGAGTGGACATTATTTTCCCAAAATGTTTCCTACTTTCCTGGATACCTCACTTGTTCTTCTTACTCTATTAAAGCAATAGGCAGAGATAATAAAATGTTTATCAACCATTCCAGGTAATGTGGCTGTGGTCTAAATAATACTACACAATGTATGCTATTATTGTCATGTACATGCACAGATACACAAAACCAAAAACCAAGCTCATTGCCATCATGACCCTATAGGACAGAGTAGAACTGACCCATAGGGATTCCAATGCTATAATTTTTATGGAAGCAGACTGCCACATCGTTCTCCTGTGGAACAACTGGTAGGTTCCGACCACCAACCTCTCAGTTAGCAGCTGAGCGCTTAATCACTGTACCACCAGAACTCCTATAGATGTGCACACCTGAGTATATAAATACAAAAGCATGAAGACTAATCATAATGCAGTGTGATTAACAATTAAACAAAACTGGAACTTGCTCATATAATTGTTCAAAGAATACTGGGAAGTTATATAAGTATTACATTGAAACTACCATTGCTAAAACAGTTTAAAATTTGCATTTTGTGATTATCTGTGATCGAGGACCTTGTGGCACCTTTGTTTGACTAGTCTCCATTGAGAGCAAAATATTAGTCTTTGAAAGATGGATTTGGTTTTTGGCAATAACAAAAAATATTTGAGGACCAATTCTGGGTAATATTTTTGTTTAGAAATAAGTGTGAAGCAGGTCTAAAAGTGTTTTGAACTGGGTGGTATTGTTTTAAATGTGTCTATTTTGAAGAAGTAAGTGTGGCTATTTTGAGGGAGGCAACATTTTATTTGAATAAGTAAATTCAAGTATATTGACTGTCAATCTGTTTCATTCACACAAAGTAATACTTCTTATTTTTGGCTCGACTGACACAGATTACTAGAGACCAGGAGTTAGTTGTTGCAGTGTAGTGAATTGCATAATATGGCTTTCCTAGCTGTAGTCTTTATAATTCCCACTGGATTACTGGGTGGGACCATGCAAATATGTATCAACTTGGCTGGGCACTGGAAGTAATTATTTCCTATAATAAGACTGGCAATTAACTTGTGGTGGGATTTGCCATGAGCAACTGAGTAGCTCCTGATTGTTAAAGTCATCCACCTGGGATATTTCTGTTGGAGCAGCATGAAGTAAACTTCTGGGAAAGTTCTCTCTCTCTCAGATGTGTAGAACTCTGCTGTTGGGATTGTTAGTTTTGCCACACTGCTGGGCTTAAAATGAGCCCTCCTAGAGGCAGAGGGGAATCTCACTGCTGACTGAGAGATGCCCACCTGAGAAAGACAGCAGTGGAACCAAGAGGCATGGGACAGAGCAACATGCTCACCTGGCCCACAGAGGCAGAGGCCAGGCTGAGAGGCCAAGGGCCAGAGAGGTGTGTCTAAGGGCACAGCAGAGGGAGGACTGTCCTGATTGAAGAGCAGTATCCTGAGTGTGTTCCTGAACTCGAATTGTAGCCTGTTGCTTCCCTAATAAATCTCATAATCTGTGAGTTCTGTGTGGCCACTGCAGCGAATTATCAAACCCAGTGGAGAGGTGGTGAGCACCACAGGAGGGATGGTTGGTGTCAAAGTTTGTAAGAGAGCTGGAGGGTGGCAGCATGTCTGGCCTCATAGGAACAGGCCTTGTGCTTCTGATAGTGATTCTGTCTTCATCTTGTAGTTAGAGGAGGTCAAAAGATGCTGCCTCCCTGCCCCTTTAGCAGTTGTCAAGAGCTTAGACCAAACCAAACTCACTGCCGTTGAGTTGATTCCAACTCATAGCAACCCCTCCTTGGGTTTCCAAGGTGGAGGTATCTCTATGGAAGTAGATTGTCCAGTCTTCTTCCAAGAAGCAGCTGGTGGACTTGAACCACCAGCCTTCTGGTTAGCAGTCAAGTGCCTTTGGCATTATGCCACCAGAGCTCCCCAAGAGCTTAGAGATCACCAAAAACCAAAGCCAAACCCACTACCATCCAGTCAATTCCTACTCATAGCAACCCCCGTTGGGTTTCCAAGGTGGTCTATCTTCATGGAAGTAGATTGCCCTATCTCCTTTCCTTGGAGTGGCTGGTGGATTTGAACTAGCAACCTTCTGGTTAACATTCAAAATGCCTTAGACTCTGTACCACCAGACTGCTTTAGAGATCACCAGTCCATTATTTTTAGTTCATCCTTGCCTTGTTTCTAGTAAAGCCCATTAGAAGAGAATTCTGTACTTTTTACTGTCAGTAACATTAAATAATTATTTAAATTCCTTCCTGATCGTCATATCAGAGTTTTCCCAGACAACCCTCCAGAACCTAGAAGCACAGTGAAACTGGTAGAAAAATATGGAGTAGATTGTTACCACAGTGATTCTACTTAGATTCTATGGATTCTGCAGAAGGACACTGCTAAAGGCTTAGAACTTATGGGAAACTCATGTCTGATTTTCAAATGAAGGATATTTTTATCATGTTTATCACAATTTACTAAGTAACTTCAGGGGTTTTGTGTGTTTGTGTTTTAGTGTTTACGAGATCATGCAGCTATTTTTAATTATTCAGTTATTTATTTTGGACTCTGCCAGATTTTGTTCATTACTGCAATTTTCCATAGAAGTCAGCTCCTTTTGTGTGTTAGTACTTTTTCATGAGTATGATCAGTTTAGGAGTGATTTGAGGAGAACAACCCCGTAATTATTGGTATTTTTCCTATTCAGTATTTGATTGATGGTTTTCCAGGAATGTTTAAGGGGATAGAACTTGCTACTGATGAACCCGTCACTGAAATTACAGTTTTTCCTCAATCACAAGAAAATTCTTCTTTTTTATTTTGTCATGAAATAGCTCTTCTAAATGCTGGAATATATAATTTAAGGCTCTGACTACTAGTTTTTATTCTTTCAAAACATTTTCACATATGTTATCTCTACAAAGTTTGGTGAGAAAGGCAGTTTATATAAAACTTCTCTAGTTTTCAGATTAGGAAAATAGGCTAAATTTGCCTAGGGTCATGTAGATAATTAGTGGCAGACCAAGAACCCTAACCAACTCCCATTCTGCCATTTGCCCGTGCTTTTTACATGTTGATATAATAGAAAGCAGTGATTGTGGTCATTACTAGGGTTTTGATATTTGAGAAAAATAACACTTCATATCCCTCTCCTGGTCCAGGCCACAGTTACCAGCTCCTCTCTGTCTTTATCCACATTAAAACAAAACAAAACAACAAAAAAACCCTCTGAGTCTCAGATTGTATGAGGTCCTTTGTGATTTAAAACATTGGCTACTCTCTTATCAGAGTCCTTATTATCTGTGACATGTATTTTGCTACTACTTGATTTCTATTTACTCTGTAGTACGGTATTTTAAGGAGTCCTGATGCACAGCGGCTAAGCGCTTGGCTGCTAACCCAGAGGTCTTGGTTCGAACTCATTGACCAGCCCACAGGAGAAAAATGTGGCAGTCTACTTCTGTAAAGATGAAACTCATTGTCATAGAGTTGCTTGACACTATACCACCAAGGCTTCCATGGGGGTAGTTCTACTCTATCCCATAGGGTCGTTGACAACTGGAATCAACTCAACAGCAATGGGTTTTAGTATGCCATTTTAATCTGTTTTTATTCATTTTTTTACCAATGCTTCATGCATTTAATCTCAGTTTGCCAATGTTACAAGGTTTTTACGGGTAGAAACTGATACATTTTTTTCATTGTGCATTCTTGAATTCAATTATTTTTCCTCTTGATTTCTAGAATTTGGCTTTGCATAATTTATATTAAAAGGAAGATTTTTTTCCCCTCTTTCTCATTAATTAGTCATCTTTTCTTGAAGTAAAGACAATCAGAAAGCACAACTGCCTGGTACTGTTTTCTTTTTACATCCCGCACTGTTTATTTTTTCCCTAGTGAAAGGATCTCCTCTTGACTCAAATTGATATCCAGACAATTGATGAAGCTTTAGATGACTGTCATTAGGGCTAGTTACATAATTTGTGGAGCCGAGTGCAAAATGAAAATGTGGGGGCCCTTTTTCAAAAGGCCGGAGAAAAGTTCCATTAAAGTTTTAGTAAAGACATAAAATTCTAATTTTATTTTAATATTCAAAAAATGTTTGTTTAAAATTATTTATAAAACATAATAGTGTGATAGTGATGTATGAGTAACAGTATAAACTTATAAATGGCAAAAAATAATATTTTAGTGTCAATTTTACATAATACAATAATTAATAATATGATATCTTGATTGATAATATGATTTTCTGGCTTATTTCTCTGCAAATTCAGTTATTATGCCATCAAAATGTATACTGTTAGCAACTTTGTTTTCAATTTATAGAATTGAAACCAAATGCAAGATTGCATACATTTTTTGATAATCTGTAATTTCAAGAAGAATCTGCTGATACAACTAGTACTGGAGATGTTAAGAATATTGTATAGGCTGTGATAGCATTGCTATATTTTTTTGATAAATTTTTCGATATATAAATTTTAGTACACCTACAGCTGATGATTCTGTTTTTGTTGTTAGGTACTATTCAGTTGTTTTTGACTTATAGCAACCGTATGTAAAACAGAACAAAACACTGCCCAATCTTGTGCCATAATTCTTAGGGAGCAATTTTTCTAAAAAGACTTAACTCTCCACACAAATCAGTTTGTGTAAGTCTAAATTTAATTTTAATGTAAGTCTATATAATGGCATTTTAATGGTTCTTCTGGCATTTCCTGTAACTTGTGCAGGTTGTTCAAGAAACTGAAAGAGGCTTCATGGTATGTATGTAATTTAAAATACCTATTTATGCATTCTGTTTTCAATTACAAAAATTTTTATTTTAAAAATGCCTTCCTCATTAATAATTGATTCATGTGAAGCTTTGTGTGAAAATAGTATTCTTTCCTATAAAATACAACAATTTTTAAATTTAATTTCTATGTCTAAGTCTGTGGATGGGAGCTCTGGTAGCATAGTGGCTAAGACACTTGCCTGCTAACCAGACGGCTGGTGGTTCAAACCCACCAGCCACTCCTCGGAAGGAAGGTTGGGCAATCCTACTTCCGTAGTGATACTGCCTCGGAAACCCAAGGAGGGGTCGCTATGAGTCGGGGCCGACTCGACGGCACATAACAACAACAACAACAACAAGTCTGTGGATAATTTCTTTGAGTTTTCAAAAATCAGAGTTTTGCCCAGTCTTCTTCCAAGAAGTGGCCAGTGGGCTTGAACCACCAGCCTTCTGGTTAGTAGTCAAGAGCCTTAGACATTACAACCAAGAGCTCCCCAAGAGCTTAGAGATCACCACACTCTACTCCCAACATTGGTATGAAACTTTTTGATTCTTGATTAAAAACGCTTTTTGAAACATATTTTTTATTCAGCCAGAAATGTAAATAACATGCTATTGTCTTTACTGGAAAGAGATCTTTTGTTTGCTGTTGAAATATTTAAGGACATCACTGATTGCTTGTATTCTCTGAAAACTAGCTTGTGATGTTGTACACATAATTATTCTCCATGTTTGGAAATGCATTTTCCACCCATTTGAATTTGCATTTTGATTTTCTTTGTCTTGTAATCAAATATTATATCTTTGTTAGCCAAGTATGTAAGTGAAATCTAAACTGAGCTGTTTTCACTAAGAGGTATGGCATGAATATAACATGAAATTTTATAGAGTCAATTATTCTCTGCCATAATTCAGTCAGGATAGCGTAAAATTAGTTTTCTGAGTCTTTAGTCAACAGTATTTCTGTTTAAAGTTATGAAGAACATCTGAAATAAAGTCAGTGAATCATTCAGAGAAAGCATCTTCCCCAGAACTCTAAAGGAGTACTGACAGCAAGCAACGGACAAATAACTAATCATGTCCGAGAAGACACAATTCAGCCTACATTGCTTACTCTTTCCCCCCAACACACCCTCTTCTACCTTTCTGTTCCTCCCCCACCCCCACCCCCACCCCAATGCTTCTGACCCTTTCTTTTCTTATACTCTGTTCCCTTCCTCCAAGCCACTCAACACTTAAAAAGTCCACCAATTGGCATCTGGAAGGAGAATGGGTCTAGATTATAGGGTAGCCAAATTGTCCCAGCTCCATTTGTTCTCCCACCAAAAGACTTGTTTGAATGCTAGTGATACATTCCACAGTGACCACAGAACTTTCCCACAAGAACAAAATATTCTCACTTGACCAGATTAATGATCTGTGAAATCTGCAGTGCAGAATACTTTGAAAAGTGCATAAAAGTAACTCATGCACTTCAACAACTATACTGCAATGTAGCAATTGGAAATTAATTCTGTTTTTACTGCTCAAGACTCTCAACTCCACAGGAGCAAAAGTCTTTACTGTTTACTCTTGTTTCCCTAGCATTAAATTTAATACCTGGAACACAGCACTCAATGAGTATTTGTCAAATAAAGGCATAAACATAGCAACAATTGTGAGGATGGTGCAGGACCAGGCAGGGTTTTGTTCTGTTGTACAAAGGGTTGCTATGAGTTGGGACTGACTCAAGGAAATCTGACAACAACAAAGGAATAAAGGGAAAATGAACAAACTTTATCCAGAGTACTGTAGTATTTTTAAGTCATAATATTTGTTTATTAAAGATCTATTTAAAAGGAGCAGAGTGATTTTGAATCGACTTTGAGGAGTTGTTGAATACGTTGGCTAATATCTGTCAAAAAGAACAAATTAGTACCAAATTTGCCTGGCCACACATAGTCACTTCTCGCAAATGGCCTTAAAATGGACTGAGTTGAGTCATTCTATACAACATACCATGTTTATTTTATTATATGGAGGGACATTTGGTTATTAATTAATATTGATGGGTTGATAGGATTGCACTCCTATTTAAAAGAAAATATTTTACTAAAATTGTAGCATAATATACATCTGTTATTTTCTCCTTAAATTAGCCATTCATCATTCTTCCTGTCATTATTGTAACTTGATTTGGTTCATGTGCTACCAGTTGTTAACTCTGTTCCCTTCTTCAGTGACTATATAGGATAAACTCAGCCAATTAGTGCATAGCATTCCTTAGGTCACAGTTATAGGACTAGAAATGAGTTCATGAGCCAATTAGAGTCACTAAAATGTAAAGATACATCTATTAAGCCAGTGGGAAACACATCCTTTGCCTTTGCCCTGGATTATAATTATGAGATACTGGCTCTTGTTCTCTTGACCCTACAAGGGTCAGTCTGTTTGATAATGGCGCTAACATGGAAGAAGTAGAGTTGAGAAACTGAGAGAAATAGGATTGAAATAAAGTCCTGGTGATATAATTTAAATCCTTGATTTTGTTATGCGTGAAGCCATGCTCATTTCTAGGCATTTCCGTAATGTGAGCTGATAGATTTAATCTTTATTCCAACCAGTTTATGTGGGGTTTTTTATCCTTTGGGATCAAAAGAATTTTTATTTATTCCTTAACTCAAGAACTCTCTAGAATTATATTTTAAATGTCCAAACATGGGTATATGTAGCAGTTATCTTTTTGTGTGCTATTTTCCATGAATTGTGACTAGGCAGTGTGGTGAATACAATCCTGATTTTTTGGGTAGTGTTGAGATTTGCTTTGTGTTAGTATGTGGGCAAGTTTTATAATGCACATGATTAAAAGAGAACTAGTGGATCTCTTTTTCATTCCTAATATATTTGTGTCATCTTCTTTTTCTTTTTCCCTGATGAATCTTGCCAGGAATTTTTTACTCCCATTTTGTTATCTTTTTTCAAATTGCCAGCTTTTGGTTCTGATCCTGTTCTAGTTACCTAGTGCCACTCTGACAAGAATATAGCACAAATGGGATGGCCTTAACAAACAGGAGTTTATTCTTACAATTTGAAGGCTTTAAGTCCAAGTTCAAAGTGCCGGGCTCTAGGGGTTGGTGAAAGCCCCTCAACCTTGGGGTCCAGCTCTGCCTCCTGCTCCTGGCCCACTGGAGCTAGAGGCATTTCTTCAAATCAGACAGCTGCTGGCTGCTGAGGCTGAGAAGCCCCAAGGTTGACAAGTAAAAAGGCACAGTCCCGATGTTACCAAATCATACCGCAGGCTATTAAGTCCATTGTAAATCCCAAAGTCGGCAGAGCATAGCAGGCTGCTGAGCAATGACACGACTACATGCAGAGTCCAAGAGTGCCATAGGCTAGGGACCATTCCCAAGGCTTCTCCTTATATACAGGAAGCAGACCATATCCCAAAGGCAGCTACTCAGCTGCTTGTGGTAGATCCCACCATGGAGTTGCTTACCAGTCTCATCATGGGGAATAACTACCACCAGCTGCCCAGCCACCTAACCAGGCCCAGCCAAGTTGACACACAAACATAACTGCCACAGATCCTTTATTTTCTATCATTTCTCTTCTTACCTTTATTACTTAAAAAAGCACAACAGAGTATAAGCTATGGAAGTATTTCTTGTATTTCTATTGCCTGTACTCTGTTGTGTTTTTTTAACTTCCTGTGTTGAAAGTCATTTAACAATTTTCAGTCAGTTTTCTTTTCTAATTTATATTTAGCCGTGTAGATGCCCTTCTAAGCAACATTTTAGTTGCATCCCATGGATTTTAGTATGTAATCTTTTCATGCTGCTCACTTTTAAAGTACTTTCCAAGTCCTATTTTCAAGTTTTATAAGTGTTTTATGTGTTGGATAAATTGTGCTCAAGATTTATGTATCTCCATTAGATCAAACCTCATCATTATTTTGTTCCAATCTTCAATTTCTCACTAATTTTTGTTTGCTTTTTCTACTAGTTGCTGAGAAAGGAATATAAAATCTTTTAGTCAGATTTAGAATGTGTAAATTTCTTATTATAATTTGTCAATATTTTTAACACATATTTTAAGCTATGTAGTTAGGTAATTGCAGGTTCAGGATTGTTACCTCTTTAGGTAATTTTTTTTTTCATAATGTAATTTTTTTTTAATTCTATTTATTTGATACAAATATAGACATACTATCTTTCTTCTGGTTGATATTTACTTGTTAGGGCTTTTCCAATCCCTCTTTTGTAAATTTTTTGTGTCCTTATGTTAAAAGGGGAGCTCTGGTAGTGTAGTGCCTAAGGCACTTGACTGCTAACCAGAAGGCTGGCCGTTCAAACTCACCAACCACTCCTCGGAAGGAAGGTTGGGCAATCTACTTCCGTAGTGATACTGCCTCGGAAACCCAAGGAGGGGTTGCTATGAGTCGGGGCCGACTTGATGGCACACAACAACAACAACAACAAATATGTTAAAAGAGTTTCTGTTGCAAACAATGCAGATTTTAAAATAATTTCTAACTTTTATTTATTAGTGGGATAATCTAGGCGTTCAGATGGCTTAGTGGTTAAGGGATTTTGCTGCTAAGCAAAAGATTGGTGGTTCAAACCCACCAGGCACTCTGTGGAAGAAAGATGAGGCAGTCTGCTTCTGTAAAGATTTATAGCCATGGAGACCTAGTAGGGGTTGCTATGAGTTGGTATTGAGTCCCTGGCAGGGAGTTTTTGAGTGGGAGAATCACAAAAGAAAGACAAAACAATATATAACTTAAAAGCTAATAGAAAAGAAAAATGAAATAATAAAAATATTTGGTTAATCCAAAAAAGGGAAAAACAAATGATGAATAAAGAACAAATGGGACCAGTAGAAAAAAAGTAGTACATTGAGATATTTAAACTCCTCCATATCAGTAATTTTAATAAACAGAACACACATTCCAATTAAGAGACAAACACTATCGGACTAGATTAAAAAAAAAACCAAACTACTATATTCTCTAGGTTTTGTCTATCAGCAAGATCACCAGAGAGCTCAGTCTGACCTGGCTTATTCTAGTCTACAAAATGCTTTCTGTAGGCTGTATTGCTGTCTGCTAGTACTGTTGGATGATATAAGAAATGACCATATAAGAAATATTTCTGTGTTATCTGTAGACCTCTGATTAAACACCTAACATACTATGTGGTTCATTATCTCATATGTTCATGCAATAAATTCCTCCTAGAGTTAATGCTAGGAAAAAGTTCAGTGGCCTAAGAAACCAAAAATGCTTTCTCTTTGTTAGAGTTTAAAACAAACAAAAAAAGCGTTTTCTTTCCTACCTTGTTTGCAATAAATTTAGGGTAAATTTTAAGATTAATTTTAGTGATTATCCTTAGTTTCAGTTTTTCATATGTATAAAATTTTATTTATTTTGTTGTTAATGTTGAGAATATACACAGCAAAACATATACCAATTCAACAGTTACTACATGTGCCATTTAGCGTCATTGATTACATTGTCCCAGTTGTGTAACCATTCTCACTCTTCTTGTCTGAGTTGTTCCTCCTCTATTAACATAAATTCACTGCCCCATAAGATTCTCATATAATCTTTCAAGTTGCTGTTGTTAGTTTGATCCCACATAGATAATTTTTCAAAGCGCATAATGCTAAAGGCAGACTTTTTTTTTTATATCAGTTAAGCTAAACTCTTGCTGGGTTTTAAAAAGTTTAATCTCAGTTTTTGATAAAACTTTCTTCCTCCCAGTTAGCCAGCACAAATTCATTAAGCACTAATTCTATTGGTGACTAAGGATAAAAAGATAAAACAGAAAAACAATGTAAATACAGACATATAGACAAATAGTTGTAATCAGGTGTGTGCTGTGATACAGGTATATCTAAGATGTTATAGGGATTGTTCCTGGAGTGAGGGAGCTGGGAAGGCTTCACAAAGCAGGTGATATTTGAACTAGAGCTTTAAGCACAAATGACATTTCTTTAGCAGGAGAAAAGCAGATTAGATCAGCACTGCCCAGCAGAAATATAATGTCAGCCATACAGGTAATTTTGGATTTTCTAGTAGCCACATTAAAAAAGTAAAAAGAAGCCAATAAAATTAATTTAACTAATATCTTTTCCTTAACACAATTTGTTCATTATAATATCATTTCAACATGTAATCTATATAAAATTATTAATATTTGACATTCATTTTTTGGTACAAAATACCAGCATACCTCAGAGATATTGCAGGTTCAGAATATTGCAACAAAGCAAGCCACATGAATTTTTTGGTCTCCTCATACATATAAAAGTTATGTTTACACTACACTGCAGTGTATTAAGTATGTGATAGCATTATGAAAAAACTTGAAACATTACCAAAATCTGACATAGAGACATGAAGTGAGCACATGCTGTTGGGGGGGAGGGAAAGTTGATAAACTTGCTTTATGCAAGGTTGCCATAAACCTGCAATTTGTAAAAAAAAAAAAAAAAAATGCAGTGTCTGCGAAGGAATGAGGCAAAGCACAATAAAACGGGCTACTGCCGTATTTGAAACTCAGTGTATATTGATATTCATGACACAACTTAATTTCGTTTGTTGTGGTTGCTGATTGTCTTCCAGTTGATTCCAATTCACAGCGATCCCATGTGACAGAGTAGAACTGCCCTATAGAGTTTCCTTGGCTGTAGTCTTTGCTAGGGTGGGGTTCAAACTGCCCAGCTTTTGGTTAGCAGCTGAGCACTTAACCATTGTGCCCCCAGGGTATTGGATTAGCCATGTTTAAAGTGCTCAGTAGCCACATCTGGCTAGTGGCTACTGTATTAGACAGTGCAAGACAGGAGTACGTGCAAAGACTGAAGCAAATTCGCATGTCTGGGAAACTGTAAGTAAGCCACTGTGGTTACAGTATAGGGAACGTGTGTGCACGCGCGTTTACTACTTCGGGAGGAAGTAGTAAACGAACGGAAAAGAGACCCAAAAAGTTGATTGGGGCAAGAATATGAAAGACATTTGGACTTTATTAAATTGGTGGTGGGAAACCATTGAAAGTTTTTCAGCAGATGAATGACATTTTCACATCTGTGTTTTAAAACTCAACGGCTGGAGTTTAAAAAGAAAAATAGTTTTAGGTAGATGTGAAAAATAGATTTCAGAAGAGGAGGGGCTGGAGACTGAGAGGCCTATTAAAGGATATAAATTACAGTCCATTCAGGAAGTGATGAGAACTTGCACTAGGTCTGTAGTTCTAAGATAGGTGAGGAAAGGAGTGAAAGAAAGTGAAAATGACTCTAGGTTTTGAGCATGGGTTGCCGTGTGGATACTATTTAAATGAGAGCGAATTAACAAATAAGAACAAGTTTTGAAAAGACAGCATTTAGTTCGACCTTAATTTTTTTTGATTGACTTTGAGATTCCTAATTGTTGTTGTTATGTGCCGTGGAGTCTGACCCTACTCATAGCAACCCCTCCTTGGGTTTCTACGGAAATAGAGTGGCTGATGGGTTTGAAACACCAGCCTTCTGGTTAGCAGTCAAGTGCCTTAGGCACTACGCTACCAGAGCTCCTCCTTCCCTAATGTTGTTGTTGTTGTTATGTGCCGTCAAACCCGACTCATAGCGACCCCTCCTTGGGTTTCCGAGGCAGTATCACTACGGAAGTAGGATGGCCCAACCTTCCTTCCGAGGAGTGGCTGGTGGGTTTGAACCGCCAGCCTTCTGGTTAGCAGGCAAGTGTCTTAGCCATTTGAAAATACCAGTAAGTACTTTGGTTCAATAATGGGAAAAACTATATCTTAAAAATGATATCTATAAAGTAACATTCAATTTTAGTGAAATTCTCATCATAATCTCAGTGTTTTTGAATGGATAAAATTATTTTGATTATTTTACATGGGAGAATTAATATGCTAAAATTTCCAAGAAAATACTGAAAGAGCAGAACAACATTGAGGGACTTCTCAACCAGATTTAAATTGGCTATGTATTAAAACACAGTCAAAGCTGCCATAATTAAAAGTGTGTAATATCGGCACGGGAGCTCTCGTAGCATAGTGCCTAAGGCACTTGACTGTTAACCAGAAGGCTGGCGGTTCAAATCCACCAGCCACTCCTCGGAAGGAAGATGGGGCAATCCTACTTCCGTAGTGATACTGCCCATAGCGACCCCTCCTTGGGTTTCTGAGACAGTATCACTGCAGAAGTAGATTGCACAACCAGCCTCTGGTTAGCAGTCAAGTGCCTTAGGCACTATGCTACCAGAACTCCTTTATAGAGGTGTTGTTGTTGTTGTTATTTGCCATCGAGTCGCCCCGACTCATAGCGACCCCTCCTTGGGTTTCCGAGGCAGTATCACTACGGAAGTAGGATTGCCCAACCTTCCTTCCGAGGAGTGGCTGGTGGGTTTGAGGCAGGGTTAAAGAAAACACCAGGGACATTAAGGTACTTTGGTGACAAAGCAAGGAAGGAATGAAGAAAGAAATACCTCTACCTCTTTCTCCTGATCTCTGATCTCTTATGAGAATCTCCCATTGCCCAAAGTTAATAGGAAAATCAGGAAGCAAGGAGGTCTGAGTGATGTAGACCCTAGGCCTCAGCTCCCTTGGGTGCAGGTCTGGGCAGAGAACACATCTGAGGGAGCACAGTAAGACTGCCCAAAACACATGGAAGTCACTATATATGAGAGTTGATGTTTCCATTCAGTGTGGGGGGGAGGCTTTTAATAAATGGCATTAGCTATACATTTGGAAGAAAACAGTTGAATTATAAAATTTACAGAAATAAATACCAGATTGATTAAAGATCTAAATATTAAAAATAACATTTTTATAACTTCTGCTTGAGGGGTATCTTGTTAAGCAAGAGGGAAAACTATAATAAAGAAGATGGAATGATTATCTACATAAAAACTAAAATTAAAAAATTCTCTGAATGGCAAAGTTCCCATAGGCAATATAAAAAGAAAAATAATAGACTAGGACAAAATGCTTGCAACATATGTGATAGATAAAAGGTTAATATTTATTAACTCAAACAAGCACAAGAAATTAATACTAGAGATTAATAAGGAAGTTAATTCAATTTTTTAAAAAGGGCAAAGGATGTGAACAGGCATTTTACAGACAAATGCAAATGACTGTGAAACATGGAAGTATCCAACCTCACTTAGGGTCAGGGAAATTCAAAGCCAAACAACAAGTACAATTTTCATCCAAAATTTATATTTTTTTCATTCAAAATATTTTTTCACTGTTTTCCTTTCAGTGAAAACTAAACAAAATAACTATATTCATGTGTTAAAGAAGTTAAATGCTGAAACTATCTATGATGGATATAATGTATTTGTAAAAAACTATAGAACTGTACAACACAGAGAATGAATTAATGTAAATGATGGACCTTAGTTAATAATCATGTATCAATATTTATCAATTGCACTGATATAAGATGTTAATAGCAGGGGAGATTGTGTTCAGGGGAAGAAGGCATATACAGGTACTCTATACTTCCTGTGCCATTTTTCTGTCCACCTAAATTTGCTCTGAAAAATAAAGTGTGTAAAAAGAAAAGAAAGAAAATCACATCGGACTACCCATAGCAAAGCAGTTATTGAATCAAAGCTTTGATGGTGCAGGACTAGGCAGTTTCCTTCTGTCGTACATAGGGTCACTATGAGTCGGAACCAACACAACAACACCTACAACAGCAGCATACTGTTGGAGACACTATCTCCAAGGTAACCATAATGAGGAATTTTTTTTTTAATGTCTGTATTTCAAATACTGTGTGTGTGTGTTTAATTTTAAAAATTAAAAAATGCAAACAGAAACATGCCATATCCATTATTATGAACATTGAATTTTATCTTGGTAGAGTCTTCCATGGGAGCTCTGGTGCCTGAGGCATTTGACTACTAACCAGAAGGCTGGTGGTTCAAACCCACCAGCCACTCCCGGAAAGAAAGGTTAGGCAATCTACTTCTGTAGTGACAGGATGCATCATAATTTAGTTCCTGATAGTGGACTTTCAATCTATTCTTAAACTTTTGCAACTATAAGCAGTACTATGATGAAGGAAGGTTGGGCAATCCTACTTCC
>NW_006921777.1:4231261-4233878 GCF_000298275.1 Orycteropus afer afer | reverse complement strand
AACAACAACAGGGTTTTCAGAGAAGATGGAGGAAAAGTAATGATAGGGCTATGCAGAAGCGGGATAAAGCCTGGGGAGCAGAGGCGTATCTAAGGTGTAGCAGGTCTGGCGCCACTTGAAGGAGGGTGCCACTGAGCAGTATCTCTTAACTGTCGCAGTTTCCATCTCCAGCTGTGAGAGATCATTCACATTCAGCAAGTTAAAATACTTTTGCATTTGACAGCGCTTTCCTGAGTTGAGCGCTTTCTTTTCCTGCTTCCCTCTCCCGAAGGCCTTCCTTTCGCAGCTTGGTCCCGCCCCGGTTGTCTCCACATTCCAGTGCGCCGCCTGCCCTGCCCCAGCGTTCTCAACTCCTGGCTGCCCCTGCCCAGGCCTCCCGTCCACCCATTCACGTGTCAAATGCTCTTTTCCCCTGAAAAGTTTATAGATGTTAGAGACTATTTTCTCCTAATGTAACCTTTCTCCAAAAATTACCAGAGAAGGGGGTGTGAAACGGGCGGGGGGGCGGGGGAGAAGGGGGAGCGGAATCCAGCCTTGGAAAAGATGTTTGGAAAGGCGTGCAATTTCAGCGTTTGCCATAGGCACTGTTTATGGTACATACGCCTCTGCTGGAGAGCTAAAGAATTTCAGAAAAGAGCCTCAGAATATATTTGAATAAATGAAAATACAAATTTAAATAAAGACTCTAAAAGCCACATTTTTTTTTTTTTTTTTCTTATTGGAAGTCCTTATATGTGTATCATCCCATTTGATCAGAAAGAGCAAAGAGATGTTTCATTTGCCTCTAAAATAAACTCGAACTCTTCCTGGACTTTGGAACTCTGATGGTGCAGTGGTTAAAGCGTTTGGCTGCTAACCAAAAGGTTGGTGGTTGTAACCGATCTGCTTTGGTAAAAATTTGGATCCTAGGAAACCCTATAAGGCAGTTCTGCTCTGTTCCATAGGGTCGCTATGAGTAGAATCCACTCCATGGTAGTGGGTTTCTTCTTTATTTGATGAGCAAGTTTCTTTGTAATACCCCTGACTTTACTGAATGCCAACAATTTTCAGGCATTTTTGTTGTTGCTATGTGCCATCGAATCGGACCGACTCATAGCGACCCCTCCTTGGGTTTCCAAGGCAGTATCACTACAGAAGTAGGAATGCCCAACCTTCCTTCCGAGGAGTGGCTGGTGGGTTTGAACAGCCAGGTAGAGTCATGTAAAACAGTCTATTTACAAGGAGAAACAATAATGCATCCTTTCTGGGATATAGAGTAAAAGAGGGAAATAGAAGAAGATGAGGTTGGACAGATAGATTTTGAGGAGTCTCATAGGTTGTGCTTGGGAATCCATAGGGAGCAAGGAGCTTGTAGAGGATTTTTGGCAGAGAGACTTGATGCTGTGTTTCCAACAGATCAGCAACAGTGCAGAAGAGGGACTGGAATGGGCATGTGCTACAATCAGAGACACATGATTAAAAGGGATTGCCTAGCCCAGGTGAGCTTTGATGTGCGCTTACACAAAGCAGTGACAGAGGGAATGCTGGGGAGGAAACAAATTTAAGAGCTTTCTCAAATATAATCACCATAATTTGGTGATTACTGAGATGGGAAGGGTTGAGGAGGAGAGTTCCTAGTGTTTCATGTGCCATTGGCTGCCATTTTGGCCTATTTACCCTGTGCCTCACCACTTAGGGTTCCCCAAGCACCCTGTGCCCCCTCGGGCCTTCAAACCTTTGGGTACTGCTTCATTTACCCTCAAGACTCTTCTGTCTTCTTCCCCTGTTAAAATCACAATCATTCTTCAAGATGCTGGTCAAATTTCATAATTTCTTAGCATTCTTCACTGTTGCATTCTGTATATACCCCACGATTAGTACTAATTTAACAATGTTATAATTGTGTAGCAAAGCCTCTGGCCTGAGATTCAGCTGTACCTACTCTGGGAGTCAGATGTGTTGATGAACCAGTGTGCCAGGCAGATCTTCCAGAAATGTGTTTGTATAAGGGACTGAAGACGATTCTGAGAGAAAACTTGATTTGAGTGTATAACACTCAAGAATAAGAAGTGTGGCCTTCAACGAAGCCTTAGTTGTTACAAAGCAGGAGCAATTCCAGTATCACATTTTGTCTATATAATGATTGTTAAGCTATTATCTCTCAATTCTGAAGCTTTGCCTTCTATACTCTTCTTCATGATGATGGAGTTAGGATTTTGCTCTACCAATGAGAAGCACTGGAAGAAGACAGGAAGGCAGAAGGAGAAAGGAAATTGTTCTTTTCTGTTTACTCTTTTTTATTTTTTAATGCATTTTATTGAAATATAATTTATGTACAGTGAAATACACAAAACTAAAGTGACATGGGTCAATGCATTTTTTCTTTTTTGCAGTGTTCCCTCCCCTCCCCCTCACCCCTGCCAACCAACAAAGGAAGTTTCCCTCCATATAGAAATTTTTCCTTGACCCTCTACAGCAACAAACTAATACTATATTTGTCCTTCTGTGATTGACTTATTTCACTCAGCATCATGTCCTTCAAGTTCATCCATATTATGCGGTGTTTTGCAGACTCTACATTATTCTTTAGCATAGTGGCTAAGACACTTGCCTGCTAACCAGACGGCTGGCGGTTCAA
>NW_006921777.1:4229347-4229911 GCF_000298275.1 Orycteropus afer afer | reverse complement strand
TCCATAGCTGGGTTGGTTTCTGGGTTATATCATCATGTGTGTTAATGGTCAGTTGTTGTTGGCTGTTGTTGCTTCTCTGTCCAAAGGCCTCCCTTAGCATCTTTTGTAAACTTGGTCTGGTTTTAACAAATTCCCTTAATTTCTGCTTATCTGGAAATGTCCTAATTTCACCATCATTTTGAGGAACACTTTTGCTGGGTACATAATTCTTGGTTGGAAATTTTTCTCTTTCAGTGTTTTATGTATACCATCTCACTGTCTTCTCGCCTGCATGGTTTCTGTCGAGAAATCCAAGCTTAGTCTTATTGGTTGCCCCTTGTAGGTAACTTTTTGTTTTTCCTGTGCTGCTCGCATCATTTTTTCTTTGTCTTTGGTTTTGGTGAGTTTGATGATGATATGTTTTAGTGTTTTTCTTTTGGGGTCTATCCCATTTGGGTTTGTTGGACTTCCTGAATTGATATATTCTCATCTTTCATCATATCAGGGAAGTTCTCCTCCAACAAATCTTGGACAATTTTCTCAGTGGTTTCATTTTTTCTCTTCCTGTTCTGGAATTCCAGTGAC
>NW_006921777.1:4221878-4228471 GCF_000298275.1 Orycteropus afer afer | reverse complement strand
TTGTAAACATTCAAAATGGCTGTGGCCTCGTTCACTTTAAATATCCAAAATGGTTTTCACGTGTAAACAATCAGAATGGCTGCACCCTTCGGACAGCAGAAAGTTCACAGCTCAGGTTGTCTTCCTCCTTGCTATTTCCCTTCCTAGTCATAGGCCACCAGAACAGTTGTCCCTGCAGCCATTGGTGACCAAGACTGATCTTTAGGTCAATTCTCAGGTCCCAACACCACTTGGATATATTCAGGCTGTTGGTCTCATCAGAGTAGCTGACAGTTCACAGCTCCGACCGTCTCTGTGCTCACTGTTTTTGTTCTGGTTTTTCCACTAGTTGGTGCCTAATCAACTTCTGTACAGTTCCTTTCAGAGCTCAGGGCTCCAGGATTATCTTCTGTATCTCTGTCAATTGATTTTTCTTTTCTTTGTTGAAGAGGGTCTGTGTTGCTTGTCTGCCTGTTCCTCCATCTTACCAGAAGTCCTCCTTTCTGTTTACTCTTGGTTCCGTGGGTAAGTGATGGCACTTCTCCCCAGGTAGTAGTAATTGGTTACCAATTCCTCTCAGAGGGGCAGTAGTAGCTGAATAGCACCCCTCCCCAAAGACAGAATCCTAGTTTCGCAGATGTCCTCCTCCAAGCTCCTAGGTTGTATAAATCCTAAGCTTTTCACTTTGTTCCTCAGCTCTACATATAGTGGCTGTCTCCTGTGGTTATTATTATCACTGAATTAACTTGGTGTACCCTTTTGCTTTCAAGTGCTCTAAAATCTTTTTAACCAATTTTCTATATTAAAGTTTCTCTGTAAATATAACTGACATGGTTTCTATTTTCCTAACTGAACCCTGACTGATACAAACCCCCACTTAGTTTTCCATGAACTATGACTGAATCCTATGGGATTAGGGAAAACATTGAAGGACACATTTTCTGTATAAACAATATTGTTTTGTACACCCCCCCCAAAAAAAAGCATGGCACAAAGATAAACATATTCTTTGGTTTACCATAGAACCTAAGATCCTGCTGCAGAACCAGTAGGACTCAAGGGAATCACTAAGACCTATGTGCTTTTAATGAGCTCTGGTGGCATAGTGCCTAAGGCATTTGACTGCTAACCAGAAGGCTGGCAGTTCAAACCCACCAGCCATTCCTGGAAGGAAGATCGGGCAATCTACATCCATAGAGGTACGGCCTCAGAAACCAAAGGAGGGTTTGCTATGAGTCCGAAACGACTTGATGCCAGTGAGTTTGGGTTTTTTGGTTTTTACCCAGCTGACAAGGCCAGAACTGGAGGAGAGGAAAATATGAGTGATGGCCAGGCAGATAAAGTAAATGAATTAAGTAGTTAGTCAGAGAAATAAGAGAAAGTGGTGGGATGTTGGTATACTAGAGACCATCATATCTTGTCCATAAAGGACAATTACAAATCATTTCTAGCCTTTTATTATCACGTAATATGGGGCAAGTATTTTCAAGAATGCTCAACATCTAGAGTTTTAGGTGGAATTAGCAACTAATTCAAACTTAAAACAAAGCAAAATGAAAACAACAAATAAAACCATGCAGGCCAAAACCACTGAAGTCAAGTAATATCTTTTGTCATTATAGATGGTAGGTCACTATTTCAACTCTGTGGGAATACTCAGGCTTATTCATGGTAACTGTGGGAGTCTTAGTGTAGTACTTGATGATCTTGGGAGATATCTTTGCAGGTAACATTGTTCCAGTAAATATGGGTAAGAGTCAGTGACACACAGTTTATATTTATTTACTTCTTCTGTCCTATTAGACTGTGAGCTCCCTGGAGGCAAGAATTATGCCTTAATATTTTTTAAAAATCTCTACCCTCTGGGACAATGCCTAGACTATAGTAGGTGTTTCCCAAGATTTAATGAATAGCTGAATGGATGAGTGAGTTAGTAGTTAAGAAACATAAAAACACACTGCCGGATCTGACTCAGAGTGACACCTCCTTGGGTTGCCGAGGCTATATCACTACAGAAGTAGATTGCCCAACCTTCCTTCTGAGGAGTGGCTGGTGGGTTTGAACCACCAGCCTTCTGGTTAGCAGTCAAATGCCTCAGGCACTACGCCACTAGAGCTCCCCTAGAAACATAGTGTGCTGTATAAAGCACAGCTTGGAAATGGGACTTACATTCTAGTCCCAGCTATGTCATTACAATGTGGCTTTGAGAAACCACTTAACTAGTCTGAAAATAATGTCTTCATTTGTAAAATGGAGATACTAATACCTTCCTTCCAAGATTTCTGCCTTATTATAATTAATTTAATAAGAAAGGACTAAAACTATATTTAAAGTATCTTAGTCCACCGATGTTTCACCTGCATACTTAGGCAGTCGATAGTCTTGTATCAGAAGAGAATTCTATTAGTTAATTAACATTAAATTAGATCTTCCCCGGAAAGACTCTGTTATGTTGAACATTCATCAGTCAATGAATAAAACCTTCTACATTACCCACAGTTGTGCAATTCAAATTTTTTAAAGTATTTTTTTAAAAGCATGTTTCTTAGGTTAATTTTCCTTTTCTGGAGTATCTAAGGTTATAATATCAGCAAATAGTCCTTTTATGAAATGTACTGTTTGGATTTCTTCCCAGAACTCATTTATTTTTCCCTATTCTCAAATCATTTGAAGTAATAAAGCTAACGTTGTCAGGCACTTAATATGCTTGAGGTGTTTATGTGATGAAATGAGTTCTGGATGCCACCAGATAGAAAGTCCCTCTTCATTTTCTCACTGTTAGCTTTCTGTTGCATCCAAAGCCCCCAGAGCTTCTCCATTAAATATCACGACCCTGAGGTTCTGTCCTTTTCTTTTATTTCTCCACTATGCCTCTCCTTGGCTGTTTCTTGTCAGCCAAATGTGCAGGTCAGCTCATAAGAAAGCAAAGGCAAATTTACTTCAGTGTGTGCAAATCTTGAGAAGACAAACTTCATAGACTAGGGCTGATTATAAACACACTTGTTTGTTATGCAATTAATTCACTTTGACTTTGTATAACGATTAACCTTTTAAAAATACCTTATTTTACTTCTAAGCCTTCTCCTTTGCTTTTCTGCCACCCTTTACTTAAGTCGATTTCAACTCATAGAGGCCCCTCCTTGGGTTTCTGAGGGGGAATGTCTACGGAAGTAGATTTCCCATCTTTCTTCCAAGGAGTGGCTGGTTGATTTGAACCACTAGCCTTCTGGTTAGCAGTCAAATGTCTTAGGCACTGCGCCACCAGAGCTCCTAAGTATACCTTGTTGTTGTTGTTATGTGCCATCGAGTCGGACCCAACTCACAGCGACCCTCCTTGGGTTTCTGAGGCAGTATCACTATGGAAGTAGATTGCTCCATCTTCCTTGTGAGGAGTGGCTGGTGGGTTTGAACCGTCAGCCTTCTGGTTAGCAGTCAAATGCCTTAGGCACTATGCTACCAGAGCTCCCTTAGGAAGTAATAAATTTGCAAATAAACATTAAATCAAACATTCATTTAAATCGAGGAAACAGAAAACGGATTCTAAAAATGTCCTTGGTTATGCTTGTAATTGTAGTATCTGATTTAGGGACTGCAAACTTTTTTTGTAAAAGAGCATATAGTATATATTTTAGGCTTTGCAGGCTACATGCAGTTTCTATAGCATAATATTCTTTTTCTTTTTAAAAATAACATTATAAAAATGTGAAGACCTTTCTTAGATTGTGGACCATATAAAATAGACTGTGGATAGTTTATTTTAATCCAGGAAGGTCAACTCATTTCTTTTTTATTAATGATTTATGTTTTCATTTTTCAAAATGTAATCTCTTTCATGAATTCAAACATATAAGGCTGATAGAGGACGTGGATCTTCATCTTACCACTGGGTAGAAACAGAATACCAAGGAGCTTAAGTAGATTGTCATGCAGACAATTAAAGCTATAAAATTTTAAATAAAACTTTCCACTGTAAAAGGGATATAATAATTTAGGATAGGAATGTAAGCACAATAATAACTCATGATAATATAGCATCTTTCTTCCTAGTAAGAAAGGGATTTTCACATTGTTCTGGTTACTAGTACCCCTCTGACAAGAATATACCACAAATGGTATGGCTTGAACAAACAGGAGTATACTCTTACAATTTGGAGGCTTTAAGTCCAAGTGCAAAGTGCCAGGCTCTAGGGGCTGGATGAAAGCCCCTCAACCTTGGGCTTCAGCTCTGCTTCCTGCTCCCAGCCCACTGGAACTAGAGGCTTTTCTTCACTCAGACAGCTGCTGGCTGCTGAGACCGACAAACCCAAGATTGATGTGATAGTTGGAGCTGTGTGTCAACTTGGCTGGACCACAATTCTGTGTGGCTTAAGCAATCGTGATGTGGGTTGTTCCAATGATGGGATCAAATGTATATGTTTTGAGCAGCCAATCCACTGAAAAGGAGCTTCCCAAGAGGTGTGGGCTGTTTCCAATATATTTATGGACATCCTGGGAAAACAGACACTCTTCTGTGGATTGGGATTCTGTCGTGCAGCCTACAACTGTCCTTGAGCGAACAATCCACCATTCGGCCTGGAGATCATGGATTCGTCATTCATAAGAGTCAACAGCCAGTATACTGCCTGCCAACCTTGAGCTCCTCAGCCCCTATAGCTGCGTGAGTTGGAAAAAGCCTCCAGCTTGACGATTGATCCAAGAACTTGGTTCTTGCCAGCTTCTATAAGTGTGTGAGCCGTTTTCCTAAGATAAATTTCTCTTTCTCTCTCTATATAAGCTTTGCTGGTTTTGTTTCTCTAGAGAATCCAGTCTAACACATTTGGTACCAAGAGTGGTTCTAGAGAGACAATATCATGAGGATGGGCTTCATAAATTGGTTCTCCAATTTGATTAATCGTAAAGGCACTGGTGACCCTGCCTCTGTTAGAGGCCCTGCTAATCTGTGGCATAAGGTGGCAACATTAATATGCAAAATAGCACCACCAAAATAGATCAAGTACTTTTGAGAAGTAAGGTTCTGGGTGATCACATATTTGGTACTTTTCTGCAATTTTGTCAGCATTAGGAGTATAAGGAAGCTGGTTGGTTGGTCCTACTTATGCTAGACAAAGTGATGAAAGAATGAGATGAACTAAGGCTGCTGAGTCACAGCTTAAGTGCTACATAAAAGACCTTGATGTTTCCAGTTGTGCTCTGAAAGAAAGCCTTATTTCTTCTAGTAACAGAGCTCATATTGCCAAAAACCAAACCCAGAGTTTTATTATAAGGGTGGCTGAATTACGCCAATTAAATTACTAACCCAAAATGGTGTCTGAAGTTAAAGTGAGGGCATTGATTGGGAAAAAATGGGATCCTGAAACCTGGAATGGTGACATATGGTCAGAAGGCCAGGAAGATCAGGATATGGAGCTTGTAAATTCTGTTGAATCCCTCCCATCTGAAGGGATTACTGTAAAACCATTATCCCCTCCAACTCAGTTTGATTAGATTAATCCAACTTTTCTTGCTTGGTCATTGCCTGAGGCAGGGGCCATAGAAGACATTGCTGAATGTTCTCAGGAACTGCACCACCGACCCATTGTTGCTGCTAGACCTGTAACTAAAGTTAAATCCAAGTGAGCCCCAAAAGATGAAATACAAAGTGTAACTGAGGAGGTGGTACACTGCACCTGAAAAGACCTACTTGATTTTGCTAACATATAGAGACATAAACCTGGAGAATATGTATGGGAATGGCTCCTGAGGGTGTGGGATAATGTTGGAAGGAATGTTACATAGAATCAGTCTGAGTTTATTGATTTAGGCACGTTAAGTACAGGTTCTTCATTCAGTGTTTCAGCTCGAGAGGTTAGGAAAGGATCTAATAGTTTATTTGGTTGGCTTACTGAAGCATGGATTATGCGGTGGCCTATCTTAAGTCAAGTTGAAGTACCAGACCTGCCTTGGTATAATGTAGAACAAGGTATCCAGAGGCTTAAGAAAATTGGCCTGTTAGAATGGATTTATCAGATAGACCCCTAGAGCCAGAAACAGAGAGTCCAGAAGACACCCCCTTCACCAGTACAGTGAGGAATAAATTTGTGAAGGGAGCTCCAGCATCCTTGAAGACTGTTGTGATTGCTATTTTATGTAAACCTGATTTGACAGTGGGAACAGCCCTAATTGAACTAAGATACTTAACTACTATGGGACTGATTGGACCTGTGGTAGTAGGGCCAAGTGGCAGCAGTTAATCAACAAAGACAAGGTGGGTATGGTTACCATAATGGACAGCAGAGTCTGAACACTGTGGCTCATGTGGAATTATGGCATTGACTACTTAGTCATCGTGTTCCTAGTAGTGAAATACATGGCAAACCTACTAAATATTTACTGATCAATATAGACAGAAGAATTCTAGGTCATGTGAACAGGAGCCTATATTGAATTGCTAGAATACAGAGTCATGGCCTCTCAATCAATTCCCAGACTTGAGTCAGTTTACAGACCCACAACCCCTTGAATGAAGGGGAGGCTGGGTCCCTTTGAGGAAGGACCCCACTACATTGCCAAAAATTTATAATGTCAATCTTTCTCCCAGCCTTCCCCAAAGGGATATGAGGCCTTTTACAAGAGTG
>NW_006921777.1:4215912-4221778 GCF_000298275.1 Orycteropus afer afer | reverse complement strand
CTCCCAGCCTTCCCCAAAGGGATATGAGGCCTTTTACAAGAGTGACTGTTCATTGGGTAAAAGGAAATAATCAGACTTTTTGGGGATTACTGGACACTGGCTCTGAACTGACACTAATTCCAGGAGACCCAAAGTGTCATTGTGGCCCACCAGTCAGAGTAGGGGCATATAGAGGTCAAGTTACTGATGGAGTCTTAGCTAAGGTGCATCTCACAGTGGGTCAAGTGGGTTCCTGAACCCATCCTGTAGTGATTTCCCCAGTTCCAGAATGCATAATTGGAATAGATATACTCAGCAATTGGAAGAATTCCCATATTGGGTCCCTGACACGTGGAATAAAGGGTGTTATGGTAGGAAAAGCCAAGTGGAAGCCATTAGAACTGCCTCTACCTATAAAAATAGTAAACCAAAGGGGTTGCACAGATTTCTGCCACCATCAAGGACTTGTCTTGTTGATTTCCAAGACATCTCTATTTAATTTGCCTATTTGGCCTGTGCAAAAAACAGATGGATCTTGGAGAATGACAGTAGATTATCGTAAACTTAATCAGGTGGTGACTGCAATTGCAGCTGTTGTTCCTGATGTGATTTCATTGCTTGGACAAATTAGTACATCTTCTGGTACTTGATATGCAGCTATTGATCTAGCCAATGCCTTTTTCTCAATACCAATTTCAAAGGACCATCAGAAGCAGTTTGCCTTCAGCTGGCAAGGCCAACAATATACTTTCACAGTGCTTCCTCAGTGGTATATCAACTCCTCAGCACTATATCATAATTTAGTTCATAGGGATCTTTGGACTTGCCAGCTTCTATAAGTGTGTGAGCCATTTTCCTAAGATAAATTTCTCTTTTTCTCTCTATATAAGCTTTACTGGTTTTGTTTCCCTAGATAACCCAATCTAACACAGTTGACAAGTAAAAAGGCACAGTCCCAATGTTACCAAACTACATGGCAGGACATTAATTTAAGTCCATTGAAAGTCCCAAAGTTGGCAGAGCATGGCAGGCTGCTGAACAACTACATGGCTACATGCAGGGTCCAAGCATGCCATAAGGTAGAGACCATTCCCCAAGTTTTCTCCTTTTTTTACAGGAAGCAGGCCACATTCCCTAAGGCAGCTACTCAGCTGCTCACAGTAGATTCCACCATGGAGTTGATTACCAGTCTCATGGGGAATACCACATCAAGCTATCCAGCCACTCAACCAGACCTAGCCAAGTTGACATACAAACTTAACCACCACACACATATATCATATTTTTCGTCTTTCCAAGAATCCTAAGCACTTGATTACTAGCTGGAAGTCTGGCAATTCAAACTTCCAACCTAGAGGCACCTTGGGAGACAGGTCTGGCATTCTGCTTCTGAAGGTCAGTCTTGAGAACCTTATGGAGCAGTTCTGCTCTGCACACATGGTGTCACCATGAGTCAGAAGTGACTTGATGGCAACTAATGACAACATAAAATCTTTATAATCAACAAAATAAATTTACATTTTTTATTTTTACAAGTGGCCTCTAGTCTTGTTGTTTTTAGGTGCAGTGAGTTAGTTCCAACTTATAGCAACCCTATGTAAACGGAACAGAACATTGCCCAGTCCTGTGCCATCTTCACAATTGTTGCGATGTTTGGGCCCATTGTTGTAGTCATTGTGTCTATCCATTTCATTGAGGGTCTTCCTCATTTTCGCTGACCCTCTATTTTACCAAGCATGATGTCCTTCTCTGGGGACTTATCCCTCATGATAACATGTCCAAAGTACATGAGGCAAACTCTGGCCATCCTTGCTTCTAAGGAGTATTCTAGCTGCACGTCTTACAAGATTTGTTCGTTCTTCTGGCAGTCCATAGTATATTCAGCATTTTTTGTTAACACCATAAGTCAAACACATCAATTATTCTTCTGTCTTGGTATGCTTAAAATCTAATTGTTACCCCAATAGAGAACTTTTGTTCTCTCTGAAATGCATTTTTAATCATTAAATGAACTTGTAAACAAGCAAAATATAGATTTCTTTTTGTATTAAATTCTGATTATATTTGAACTTCAGGGAACATGTTTATAATACTATATTGCAATGTCTATGTGTTTAAAAACAGTTTTTCAAAATTAGTAAAAATGAAATCAGATTTAATATTCTTAATTAGAAAATTAGAAAAATAAAAATGTTTAGGTAAAAAGCTATTTTTCATCCTGGAAAATTTTATTCATAGCCAATGAAAAGAATGTTTAGAAAGTTATATAGGAAATTACATACTTTCAATAAAACGAATTATTAGAAGCCCTCACATGGAAACCCAATATTATTTATTTATTACTGTGATTTGGGTGAAAGTTGACAGAACAAATTGGTTTTCCATTTCAACAACCATAAACATTCTGTTTCGTGACATTACTGCAATCCCCACACTGTAACAACATTCTTCCCACTTCCTCCCTGCACCCACCTCTTCTTTTCATCCTTCCTTCCCATCCCTTCCTGCTGTCTAAGCTCTGTCCCTGGGTGAATACTGTCCTCTTGATTTCATATGCTTGATTGTTCTAATGAATGTATAAAAAACCCCAAAAAACTCAAATCCAAACTCACTGCCATCAAGTCAGTTCTGACTCATAGCGACCCCTCATTGGGTTTCTGAGATGGTATCTCTATGGAAGCAGATTGCCCAATCTTCCTTTCAAGAAGTGGCTGGTGGGTTTGACCACCAGCCTTCTGATTAGCAATCACGTGCCTGAGGCACTACGCCACCAGAGCTTCTAATGAATGTATACCCTCCTGATATTACTGTTCACCTTATATGCCTGTCTATTCTTTGGCTGAGAGTTGAGTCACAGGGGTAAGTTCAGTTCCTAGCTTGAAGGGTGTCTAAGGGTCATAGTCTAGGGATTCCACAAGTCTTCATAAGGCCAGTAAGCCTGGCCTTTTTATGATTTTGAGTTTTGTTCCACATTTCCTCCCACTCTATCCAGGACCTCTTATTGTGATCCCTTTCAGGGTAGTCATCAGGGGTAGCTGGGCCCTTTCTAGTTCTTCTGGTCTCAGGGTCATGGAGACTGGAGTTCATGTTAGTCCTTTGAACTGCCTGCTTAGGTCCTTGATTTTCTTCACTCTTCTTTCCTCTGGATGGGGAGAGACCAATAGGTGCATCTTAGATGACTGCTCACAAGCTTTTAAGACCCTAGTCGCTACTCACCAAAGTAGGATATTGAACATTGTCTTTGTGGACTATGATATGCCAATTGAGCTTACTGTGCCCTTAGAGTATGGACCTGAGCCTCCACATCCAGTGACTCATTCCTTCAAGGTGTTTGGTTATGACTAAAACATTTTCATAACTTTGCCCCTGTATGCTCTACTACATTCATGAATATATTTGCAGCACATATAAATACATAGGTAGAGATAACCTCTGTCAAACCTGTGTATAATCCTGAGTGTAAAGCCATTTGCCTTCCCACCCCTGTTCAGACTGAGTGTCTATCTATGTATCTGTTTGCAGATTATTGTTGTTACTGTTGTTGCAGGATTGTTTATGTAAAAAAGAAAATAATGTAGACCATTGTTTTTGTATATATGCCCTTAATTATGTTGAGGAATATCCCTTCTATTCCTATTTTGCTGAGCATTTTTATGGAGAATAGGTGTTGGGTTTTTCAAATGTCTTTTCTGTGTCAGTTGATATGATCATGTGGTTTTTTGTTTTATTTATATGACAGACTATGTTGATTTTTTCCCCTGATGTTGAACCATCCTTGCATATATGATATGAATCCCATTTGGTAATGATGTATTATTTTTTTGATAGGTTGTTGGAGTCTATTGGCTAGGATGTTGGTGAGAATTTTTGTGTCGATGTTCATAAGGGATATTGGTCTGTAATTTTGCTATTTATTTAGTGATGTCTGCCTGGTTTTGGTATCAGGATTATGTTTGCTTCATACAATGAGTCCAGTAGTATTCCATTTGTTTCTATGTTCTGGAATAGTCTGAATAGAATTGTGTCAGCTCTTCTCTGAATATTTGGTAGGATTCGTCAGTGAAGCTGTTTGGGCCAGAACTTTTTTTTGTCAGGAGTTTTTTTTTTTTTTTTAATGACTTGCTCAATTTCTACTTTTGTGATGGGTTTGTTTAAATTTTCTTTGTCAGATTGTGTTTGGGCAAGGACTGTGTTTCTAGACATTTGTCCTTTACTTCCAGGTTTTCAAATTTCTTGCAGTATAGTTCTTCATTTGTTGTTGTTATGTGCTGTTGAGTCGGACCCGACTCATAGTGACCCCTCCTTGGGTTTCTGAGGCAGTATCACTATGGAAGTAGATTGCCCCATCTTCCTTCCGAGGAGTGGCTAATGGGTTTGAACCACCAGCCTTCTGGTTAGCAGTCAAGTGTCTTAGGCACTATGCTACCAGAGCTCCCATAGTTCTTCATAGTATTCTGTTATTATTCTTTTTATTTCAGTTCGTTCTGTTGTGACATTATCTATTTCACTTCTTACATGTATCATTTGCATCTTCTCTTTGTTAAATCTGCCAGGGGTTTGTCAATTTTATTAATCCTTTCAAAGAACCAACTTGTGGTCTTTTCTACTCTTTCTTTTGTTTTTCTGTTTTCTATTCCTTTTATTTCTGCTCCGATCTTTATTATTTCCTTTCTTCTGGTGACTGTAGGCTTTTTTCCCTTTGTTTGTTCTTTTTCTAATAGTTGGAGATGTTGGGTTAAGGTGTTGATTTTGATTCTTTCTTCTTTTTTGATGTGTGCATCTATTGCTATAAATTATCCTCTGAACACTGCTTTTGCTCTGTCCTAAAGATTTCATTATGTTGTGTTTTCATTCTCTTTTGATTCAAGGACTTTTTAAAATTTCTTCTCTCATGCAGTAGTTTTTAAGTAGGGTGTTACTTAGTTTCCATGTATTTGATTTTTTCCCTTGATCTTCTTATTGTTGATCTTTCATTTTATAGCATTATGATTTGAGAAGATGCTTTGCAGTATTCTGATGTTTTAAAATGTCTTGAGGCTTGCTCTGTGGCTTAAACTATGGTCTGTTCTGGAGAAAGGTCCATGTGCACTGTAAAAGAATATATATTGTGCTGTTGCTGTTGGGTGGAGTGTTCTGTATACATCTATGAGGTCTAGTAGGTTGATGGTTGGTGTTTAGCTCTTCCATATCTTTGTTAAGTTTCTTTCTAGTTGTTATATTCTTCATTGAATGTGGTATGTTAAAATCTCCTACTATTATTGTGGAGTTGTCTATTTCTCCTTTCAATTCTGTTAAAGTTTGATTTATATAGTCTGGAGCTCTTTCATTTGGTGCACAGATATATATTATGGTCATGTCCCCTTGTTCAATCATTACATTAATATCCTTTCTTGTCTCTTTTGCCTTAAAGTCTATTTTATCATAAATTAATATTGGCACTCAAGCTTTATTTGCTTGGTATGTTTTTCAATCCTTTGATTTTTAGTTTATTTTTGTCTTTGTGTCTAAGGTGTATGTCTTGTAGACATTATATTGATGAGTTATTTTTTTAAAAGTCCATTCTACTATTCTTTATATCTTGGTTCATGAATTTAATCCATTTACATTCAATGTTATTATTGATTGGTATGACTTTACTGCTGCCATTTTGCAGTCTTTTTTGTATTGTGTTGATAGCTTCTTTTTTCCATATACTTTTCTGTGCTGACCTCATTTTGTTTATAGATTTTCTTTTTATTATTATTATTATTTTAAATTGTGATTTGTGTGAAGGTTTACAGAGCAAATTCACTTTACATACAGCAGTTCACATATACTTTGTCTCATGTCATTGACCACAGTTTACTACAATGCAACAGCTCCCCTCCCACTTCCTCCCCATAGTTAC
>NW_006921777.1:4211751-4212666 GCF_000298275.1 Orycteropus afer afer | reverse complement strand
AAAAAAAAAAGCACAGAGAAAATAGTAAAAGATTTGTGGCAAGACAACATCCCCAATATCATGAAAGACAAGAAAATATGCTTGCTGGTTTTTGGAAATTCTCTGAATTTCTGTTTACCTGAGAAAGTCCTAATTTCACCATTGTATTTGAGTGACAAATTTTGAGAGAAAATTAGATATCTAACTTTTGGTTGGCAATTTTTTTCAGTGTTTTATAGACATCATCCCATTCTCTTCTCATTTGCATAGTTTCTGCAGAGAAATTAGCTCTTAATCTGATTGGTTCTCCTTTGTAGGTGACTTTTCATTTTTCCTAAGCTGCTTTCAAGATTTTTCCTCTGTCTTTGGTTTTGGAAAGTTTGATTATTATATGTCTTTGTGATTTTCTTTTGGGATCTATCCTATTTGGGGTTCACTGAGTTTCTTGAATGCATATTTTCTTGTCTTTCATTATATTAGGGATGTTGTCTTGCCACACATCTTTGACTATTTTCTCTGTGCTTTTTTTGTCTCTTCTTGTTCTGGAATTCTAATCACACATAAGATATTCCTCTTCATGGTGTCCCAAATGAATCTTAAACTCTCTTCATTTTGTTTAATTCCTTTTTTTGATTGCTCCTCCAACAGATTGGTGTTGAGAGATTTGTCTTCATTCTTGCTAATTTTGTGTTCCATTGATTCATTGTACTCCTTTGTCCTTCCAATGCATTATCCATTTCTGAAATTCCAGTATTAATGTTTTACATTTCTATTTGCTATTTTTGTATGGTTTCTAATTTTCCATTTATTTTGCCAATTTGTTCCTTTTTTTTTTTTTTAAAAAGTCTTTTATAGTTTTGTCTTGCTTTCCTTGACTTTATCTGTGGTTTCTTTGAACTTTCTTTCAATCTGTTGAAAGTACGTAAATGTAATCTT
>NW_006921777.1:4184730-4211613 GCF_000298275.1 Orycteropus afer afer | reverse complement strand
TTGGTTTGCTTCATTCTGACTTTTTATTTTGTTAATTCACTGCCCTGAAGTTGATTCTGACTCATAGCAACCCCCTTTGGGTTTCAAAGACTATAAATATTTATAGAAGCAGACTGCCTCATCTCTCTTTCATGGAGCAGCTGGTGGGTTTGAACCACTGATCTTTTGGTTAGCAGCCAAATGCCTTAACAACTACACTATCAGAGTTCTTTCTATTTTAATAAAAGGCAACAGGGCAGTTGTGTTAGTCTAGTCATTAGATTGGCAGCACAGGGGCACTTAACCATTTGTCTTTGGGCAGATTTGGTAGCAGGTGGGAGTGTGGGCATGAGTCTCTGATCACTCACCATGCAGAGCAGCTGAGGACTGGCTGGGCAGGAGCTGACCACTCTCTATGGTTGGTCCAGTAGTGCTGGAGTGGGTGGTGACACTAGCCCAGTGGGCAGGACAGCAGGTGTGGGTGAGAATGTCTCTGTAGGGTCACTGGCTCCCAATTGCTTGGGAAAGTTAGAAAGAAAACAAAATGGGGGCGGGGGTAAGATAGGAGGGGAGAGGAAAAAAAAAGAAAAGAAAACTGGGGGCAGGGGAAAAGGGAGACCTAAGAAGACTCGACGGCACATAACAACACAACAACAAGAAGACAAAAAAAAAAAAAAAAGAGAGAGAGAAAAGGAAGAAAGATAAACAACAACAACAAAAACAAGTGGCAAGTGACAGCTACCAAACACAGCTGCTGTGGAAACGTGGCACTCTTTCTGCAGGAGCAGGCACCACTGATATGGAAGGTCAGGGGTGCAGTAATGAATGTGGAGGTGGTAGGGGCAAGTTACTCAGCTGGATCAAAAAAAAAAAAAAAAGGAAGAAGAAGGAAAGGAAAAAACTGGTGTGGCAAAGTGGGAGAAAAAGAAAAAGAGAAAAAGGACAAAACAGCAAGGGGGGAAGACTGAAGGACAGAGGAGGAAGATAGAAAGAAAAAGAAAAAACTTTGTGCAAGTGTTAGCTGCCAAACACAGCTATGGCAGGGAATGGGTAGCTCACTCCAGCAGAGCTCACACTGCTGTCCACTGGGGGTGGGGGTGGTGCTGCACCGAGGTTGGGGTAGCAACAAAAAGTAAGAAAAAGAGAAGTAGAAAAAGAAATAGGGTTAAGAGGAATAAACAAAAGAATATAAAGGAAAGGAAAGCAAGAGGGAGAAGAGGGAAGAACTAAGCAGAAAGGAAAAAGAAAGAAAGAAAAAAAGCAACGCGGTACTGTCGAAAGTGCCAGCCACTAGACACAGCTGCACCAGAGTACGCACTTCTGACCAGGTAGGGGTGGGGACAAGAGCTACTAATTGTGAGGACAGCAGGGAGGGGCTCCTGCTCTTTAGGGAATACGGAAGGATGGAAGGACTAAGCAGAAAGATTAAAAAAAAAAAAATGTGTTCCGGCACTGGCAGTTGGGTGAGTATGGCTGGCCGCAGGGTGGCTAGGGGTGTGGAGAACCACCTTTCTAGTCACTGGGAGGTTGTACAAGGTATTTGGAGAGGACACACTACTCTGGTCACTGACCACCGATGTGGGTGCTGGTGCACTTCTCGGCAATTGGAGGTGATTATCTGGTTCCTGCGCCAATCAAACCACTGCTTGCATTAATTCAAAATGGCCGTGCTATGCCAGTTAGCAGTTTACCGCTCCTTGTTAACTGTTTTCATTCAATCTCTTCATCTCATCAGTATTTGACCTACTTCTGTATCCTTTTCGTTGAAGCTCTGCCATCTGGGATTGTCATCTGTGGCTGTTTCCCTTGTTTTTTGAGTCTGTCATGCTGAGAATCTGGATCTGCCATCTTGGACCTAAACTCCTGGTTTCTAATTTTCCATTTATTTTGTCAATTTGTTGTTGTATTAGTTTTTGAATTATTCTAGGGTTTTGTCTGTATTATACTTGATTTTCTGTGTGATTCCCTTGATCTTTCAATCTATGTGACTAACTATAATTAAATTATATTTAAGAATTAAATATAATTCTTTTTGAATTCCTTATCAGGTAATTCCATTAGCGTTTCTCCCTCTGGAAGATTTTCTGGCTCTGTGCTTTGTTCTCATATTGAGGGATCATGTCATGTTTTCTTTTGTATGATTTGAAATTTTCTCTTGTCCCCAAGACATTATGTTGTTGTTGTTATGTGCTGTCCAGTCGAACCTGCCTCATAGTGACCCCTCCTTGGGTTTCCCAGGCAGTATCACTACAGAAGTGTATCGCCCAACCCTCCTTCTGAGGAGTGGCTGGTGGGTTTGAACCTCTGGCCTTCTGGTTAGTAGTCAAGTGCCTTAGGCACTACCAGAGCTCCTCTAAGACATTATAGTGTTACTGTATTAATTTGATGATTATTTGTTGATTTGCTTCACCCTGATTTTTTGTTTCATTCTCTTTCAATGTATCCAGGCAACAGAACCATCATGTTACTCTGGTCACTACCTTGGCAGCACTGGGGCACTCAGCACTTGTCTCTGGGCAGATCTGGTAGCAGGTGGGAGTATGGGCTCAGGTCTCTGATCACTGACTGTGAAGGGCAGCTGAGGGTAACCTGGGTGAATTTGGCCACCATCTATCATTGGTCTAGTAGTGCTGGGGTGGGTGGTTGCACTTGCCCAGTGGGTGGGGCAGCAGGTATGGGTTAATATGGTTGAGTAGGGTCACTGGCTCCCAACTGCTGGGAAAAGAGAGAAAGAAACGGAAAAAAAAATGGGGGGGAGGGGAGACCTAAGAAAAAGGAAACAGATGAAAAAGGACAAGGAAAAAGGAAGCAAAACAATAACAAAAAACAAACATATGAGGCACAGTGGCGGTATAAGTGACAGCCACCCAACATGGCTGTGGTGGAAATGTGGCACTCATTCCACAGGAACATGCACCACTGACTACAGAGGGTTGGGGTGGCACTGAAAGTGGAGTTTTGGGGGTAAGGTACAAAAATATAGGACAAAAAGATAACAGACTAAAAGGAAAAAGAAAAAGAAAAAAAAAACAAAACAAGAGGGGAAGACTGCGAAGAAGAGGAGAGAGAAAAAGAACAAGAAAAAAACTGGTTTCAAGTGTTAACTGCCAAGCACAGCTGCACAAGGAACAGGGAGCTCACTCCAGGAGAGCTCACACTGCCATCCAGGGAGTTGTGGGGGCAGGTGCTGCTGACCATGGAGATGGGGCAGGAAACAAAAGAAAAGACGACGACCAAAAAAATAAAAAAAAAGGAGTGAAGAGGAAGAAACAAAAGAAAATGAAAACAGGAGGAGAAAAGGCTAGAACTGAGGGGAGTTTAGGAGAGGAAGACAGGAAAAAGCAGCACAGCACTTGTTAAGTGCCAGCCACCAAACATGGTTGCTCCAGGGTGTGCACTGCTGGCGAGGGAGGTCCTGGGACAGGTGCTACTAACTTCGTGGGTAGCAGGGGAGAGGCTCCTGATCTTTGGGGAAGATGGAAAGATGGAAATATTAAGCAGAAAGATTAAAAATAAAATTAAAAAATAAATCCTAGTACTGCTAGGAGCTCTGGTAGCATAGTGGCTAAAGCACTTGACTGCTAACCAGAAGGCTGGCGGTTCAAACCCACCAGCCACTCCTCGGAAGGAAGGTTGGGCAATCCTACTTCCGTAGTGATACTGCCTCGGAAACCCAAGGAGGGGTCGCTATGAGTTGGGGCCGACTCAACGGCACATAACAACAACAGTACTGCTAGTGGGGGAAGTTTGATTGCCTGCAGAGTTTTTGGGGGTGGGGAGAGCCATGTTTCTGGTCACTGGGAGGTTGTGCAAGGTAACTAGGGAAAACACACCTCTCCGGTCACCTGATTACCGATGTGAGTGCTGGTACAGTCCAGGGCGATTGAAGCCGGTTATCTGGTTCCTGCTCCGATCAAACGCTGCTGGCAATAATTCAAAATGGCCACCCTGCACAGATTAGCAGTTTGCCGCTCCTTATTCAGGAGCTGGGGACTGACTGCTAACCAGAAGGCTGGCGATTCAAACCCACCAGCCACTCCTCGGAAGGAAGGTTGGGCAATCCACTTCCGTAGTAAATACCGCCTTGGAAACCCAAGGAGGGGTAACTATGAGTCGGATCGGACTCCACAGCAGTGAGTGAGGTTTTTTTTTTTTTGTTTTTGTTTTGGTTTGTTTGCTCCTTATTCACTGTTTTTGTTCAGTCTCTTCCTCTCATTGGTATTTGATCTATCTACTTCTATATCTGGGATCTAGGATTGTCATCTCTAGCTGTTTTCCTTGTTTTCTTGAGTCTTTGCTGTAGAGTGTTAGGTTAGTATGTCTGCCTAGTCTGCCATCTTGGACCCAGAACTCCTAGAGTAATTTTTTAAGAAAGATTTCTTGTTGATTATCTCCTTTAGTTTTAATTATGAAAATGAAAATCAGATGTTGGAAGAGTGATGAGTTACATTATTTTCCTTGCTACTTTCTCAGTACAATTTACTCGGGCATGTACATAAACTAGGTATAATTTATCTTCTTTATACAGAATAGTAATTTCCCATGTAATTTTACCCAATTTCTTCAAGAACTCATTTTGGGCTAACTACAGTGGTTAATAAATCATTATAGAGCATTCACTTTGTGATAGTTATAATTAATAACCAAGACTTCCAGATCCTTTCCTAGAAAATCTTCTATATTAATTGAATTACTCGTATTTCTAAAAACAGCAATAGGCACTGTATGTTTTTTTCAGGATATAGAAATTGTATTATGGACAAATATCTTTGAAGCATAATGACATCTTTTTAAATGGCTTTGCATTTCTGTCTGTCTCACTGGATAATTTGCTATAGAAATTGTGTTAAAACTGTTATGGACTTTTGATGCATTGTTGTTTTTATGTGCGGTCGAGTCAGACACGACTCATAGCGACCCCTCCTTGGGTTTCTGAGGCTATATCACTATGAAATTAGATTGCCCAACCTTCCTTTTGAGGAGTGGCTGGTGGCATTACATGATTCAATTCTGAAGAGAACAAAACAGGGAAAATAACAAATATTGGCAACATTTGAAACCAGTTGCCAAGCTTCAATCTTAACGGGAAAGGACAAAAAAGAAAATGTATTGCACAGTAATGGTTTGTGGACACTTTGAAGAGTCTCACATTTTTATAATCTTTCATTTCAAAACACCTATTCAGAAATCCTCTTAGGGAAATTGATCTTTCAAATGCATTAATTAATGGATCCATCCTATTGTATGGAAAACCAATGTAGAATAGGCAATGTGCCTCTTTCTCAGTAAGATTTGATTCATGCCTCTCTCCAAACTTGGTTAGTACTAGGAAAACTTATAGCAAAGATATTCTGGTGATAATTCTGACATCTCTTGTGTGTTGGGGGACAGATTCTAGGGCTGCTAGGAAAATCACACTTACGAATGTACAACCCTCAGCCAGCTGTAATCCTAGCATATGGAAAACCATTTCAGATGTCTGCTATCATCCTCAGTGCTCTGAAAGTTCTGTGGACCAGCTCTGGATGCTTTTACCTCAATTCTGCTCTGCTTGGGAGCGCCAGTCTCTGGTGGCAGTGAGCCAGTTTTCCGGGCTGCACAGTAAGACATATTAGGTTCAAGGCTTATGCTGCTTAGTTTGCTTCTTAAGGCAAAGGCTCCCAAAGCTGTTGGAGCAGACATTGGCTCATAAGGAGGATCACTTTCCTTGCCAGCAGGCTCTTATGTCACCACATCTTGGCACCCCTGGGAACCAGGAGGTTTTTCAAGACATTCGAATGTCAAGATATGTTAACAGAGTGTATGTGCATGTGCACACACGCACACACACGCACACACAGACATATTAGGGAAAGAAATCTTTCCCATCACCTCATAATGATAGAAACATCGTGGATGATAAATCAAAAATAGATCACGAAGACAGAGTTCATTATCCACCATAGTTTTAATTAGGCACGAGAAGAAATAGCTGTTGATTCACATTTTAATTCAAGTATTATGTCTCTGAGTTTAGAGGAACAGCAACAAATACAGAACCATGAACCAAACACCTCCAAGTTCAGTTTACAACTGAATAAAATGATAGCTCATTTCAGTAGACATGCTAGTAATTCAGGATTGTAAGTTAGCATGTAAATTCCTACATCCCAATTTTTCTCATACAAGAAAGAGTCCTCCACACAATTGATCCTAAGAGCTCTTTGTAGGAAGTTTTTAACTTTGGCATTCAAAATCATCAGATTGATCTTGGAGAGAGACAGTAACATATTTGTCCTTTCAGCTCACATATCTTGTTTCTTTATTTGCAATTTAAAATACTACTTTGGTATTTCACAACCATCCACACAAATGTCAGGGCTTCTGAATTGTTTTTTAATAATGCTCCAAAGGAAAGAATAATGATATGAAACAAATTGTAAGGTGACCTTCATAAAGGCTGGGAACAAATTCTCCCCCTATTCTAGTACATACTTTTCAACACTTGACTAGTGTTTTTTTTTGTTTGTTTTTTAAATCAACACAAGGAACAATATAGCCCTTGACAGTCATGGCAAATGTCTTCAAAAGTTGCCATTCCATGGAGGTCTCAGGTTCAAAATCATTATTTACCACCACCTGAGATAAACCATTGGGGAAGGTTTTCAATGGTATTCCATCTTAACCTTTTTTTACCCCCTCAAAACCAGATACTTCCTTGTCTCTACCCACTTAACCAGTTTGAAGTCCAAAATAATTTTCCTGTAGGATATATGATGTTTGATATATAATCATAGGTGGTTAAACTAAGTCCCATTACCCTGAATGTAAAATGCAGAATATTAAAGACCTTCCAATTTACTTTTAAAAGTTATTTAAATTTTTATTTAATTAATTAAATTTAAATTTATTAGAATAAATTTTAAAAGAAAACTTCTGCAGCCAGAGAACATGGCCTACAAGGGCCTACATGATCTGTTCACGCCTACCTCTCCAGCCACACTTCCTCCATCTCTTTATTACTTAGGCTGCCACTGTAGGGGTTTCCTTTCTGTCCTTGAAACATATAGAGCTTGTTCTTTTGCTCTTGCTGTCCTTTCTTTTTATGTAGCTGATTTAATTGTTCTACTCTCAGCTCAAAAATTATTTTCCAGAGAGGTCTTCCTGATCACCATACATGAAGTAGTCGTTTTACCAACCATTTACCATCAGCTTTTATCAAATCAGCAATTTTATTTCTACTGAAAATATTATTACTTATTAATTTATTTTATTAATATCTATGGCCAAGCTCCTACCTATTCTCTTGAATATAAACCTCAAGAGAGCAGAGATTTTTTTTTTTTTTTTTTGTCTTGGTCACTGTTGAGTATCCAGTACTTAAAACAGTGCCTCAAGTATACAACAACAACACACTGCTGTCGAGTCACACCTGACTCATAGCCACCCCTCCTTGGGTTTCCGAGGCAGTAGCACTGTGGAAGTAGATTGCCCAACTTTCCTTCCGAGGAGTGGCTAGTGGTTTTCAACCACCAGCCTTCTGATTAGCAGTCAAATGCCTTAGACACTATGCCACCAGAGCTCCTGCCTTAAGTATAAGGGGTAGAATGAATGAGTTAGTAGAGGCTTCTATTAGTTTGTACAACTTTGAAAGTATCAGATGGTTTCATAAACACTTTCATCGTTTTTTTTCTCAGTAGCCCTAGCCTTTAGCCTCAATCCTAAGGCATTTCCATAACCCTGTATTAGGATAACCCTATCAGCTGTAAAAAGAAACTCTATATTCTCAGTGGCTCAATGTAACAGACATTTATTTCTTGCTTATGTCACAGTACTATGTGTATTTCTGGTTGGCTGGCCTCCATGTACTCATTTGGGGATCCAGGTTTTTTCCATCTTGTGGCTCCAGCTATATCTAGAAATTTTGTCTTCTTCATTTAGTAAGCATCTGGAAAAGGAGACTGTGGAGAAGGCACATATAAATCTTCACTATTTCAGTCAGGAAGTGGTACCTATCACCTCACTTTCATTCCATTGGCCAAATTTAGCCACACAGGCCACACCTAACTGCCAGGGAGATGAGGGAAGGAACTCTAGCTGTGAGCCCACGAGAAAAGGAAATGGATTTGTTGAATGTACAGTGTAATCAATCCTCCAGGAAAGATTATTCTGTTTCCTCCCCCTGGAGTTATGGCTCAAACTCTTCCTAAGGAATTGAAACTCTTTTTTGGAGTATCTCTGGTTGTAGGTCTTCCTTCACTCAGGTGGTGTTCCTCTGTTTTCTCTGATGGGTGCTTCTCTCATCCCGGAAACCTTGTTTCCTTTAGGCCAGGCCATATGCTTGCTGTACTTACTAAATGCCCATTTTAGAGACCCTGGGACTCTGAGACTAATTCCCTTTTTCTTGGTCCACTTCCCTTGGCCATAGATTCATTTAACAGGTAGTGGTTTGGATCTGTATTTCCTCGTATCCTGGACTCATATCCATGTCCGCGTTAGCTTTGCACAGCTCTATCACTCCTCTAATTGTCTGCTTCAGGCCATTTGCATTCAGTTCACTCTATCCTCTTTGCAGTGTCTCCATTGGGAGATTTTCTATACACTTTATATGAACTGCCATCACCAATTGCCTGGGGAAGTCTAGACAGTGCTTTAAAACTCTCATTTTTTACATTGTAATATCTTCCTTATTATAATTTATCATCACATTTTGGGAAATTTTCCACAAACATTTATCAGAGTCTGGTCTCATAATAGCAGCATGGTAAAATTATGTAAGGGAAATAGCATGTACTTTGGGGTTAAACATGTCTGGATTTTTTTTTCAACTTTTTATTGTGATTTAGGTGAAAGTTTACAGAGAAAATTGGTTTTCGATTCAATAACTCATACACATTTTGTTTTGTGACATTAATTACAATTTCCACAATGTAACAGCACTTTCCACTTTCTTCCTTTGTTTACCATTCCTTTTTCTCCTTCTTTCTATTCCTCCGGGCTTCTGAGCTTTTTCACTGGGAAAACGCTGCCTTTTTGATCTCATCTGGTCGGTCTAAAGGAGTGTGTACCTGCATAGTGTTGTTGTTCTTCTTTTAGGCCTGTCTATTGTTTGACTGGTAGTGTAATGCCTAAGGCATATGACTGCTAACCAGAAGGCTAGTGGTTCAAACCCACCAGCCACTCCTCAGAAGGAAGGTTGGGCAATCTACTTCTGTAGTGATACTGCCTTGGAAACCCAAGGAGGGGTCGCTATGAGTCGGGTCCGACTCGATGGCACACAACATTGTTTGACTGAAAGTTGAGCCATGGGGATGAGCTCAGTTTCAGGCCTAAGGGGTGTCTAAGGGCCACAGTCTTGGGGATCCCACCAGTCTCTACCAGACCAGCAATTCTGGTCTTTTTTTTTTTTTTTATAATCTTTAGTTTTACTTCACATTTTTCTCCCATTCTATCCAGGACCTCCTATTGCAGTGGCTTTCAGGTAGATCACCAGTGGTAGCTGGGCATTATCTAATTCTTCTGGTCACAGGGTCCTGGAAGTTCAATAGTCCTTTGGACTAATTACTTCCATGCATCTTTGATTTTCTTCACTCTTCTTTGCTCCAAAACAGGGAGAGAACAATAGTTACACCTTAGATGGCTGCTCACAAGCTTTTAAGACCCCAGTCGCTACTCATCAAAGTTGGATGTTAGAATATTGTCTTTGTGGACTATGTTAGGCCAGTTGACGTTGATTACATCTGGATTTGAATCTATATTCTAACTTAATAACTGAATCATCCCATGGAAATGGTGACAGTATTGCATAGATTTATCATGAGGATTAATTAAAATAATGGAGAACTTAACATATAGTAGTTAAACCAATAAACCAAACCCACTACCATCAAGTTGGTTCAGACTCATAGCAACCCCTCCTTGGGTTTTGAGGTGGTATCTTAATAAATATTAATGGATAAACTTGCCATCCTTATTTATTATTTCTATTCATGATGGGAATTCTGGAAGAGATTAAAAAATGCCTGGAAAAATGGAAAAAATTACTAATTTTTAAAAAAAAGTTTTGCCTTGTAGAATGTGGAGTGGATTTCCAAGAACTGGTTTATGAAATCTTTATTCTGACTGTAAAATAGGAAAAGTCAGAGCTGCTATGTAGGACTGTGAAGGCTGTGTACTGAACAACTCAAGGGGCTTCCATTTTCATAGTTATGATGTGAATGATAACCTCTGAGAGTTCAATAGAATGGCCTTGGGGGAAACTGATTTGACTTGATTGAAATAACTTCCTTGTCTTCTATCACTGGAATTCAGAGAAGCAAGGTTTTCCAGCTATATTCTTTAAATTATCCAAACTCCACTGGAATATTTTCATCCTAATATTTTAAATATATAACATGTGATAGTAATAGAAGATCAAAAAGGTAAGTAACACTTAAATGTGAGTAAAATGTAAACACTATTTAAATAAAATTTAAATATTTTTCAAACTTAGTAGAATAGACTATCAGTACAAATTCATTGGTCAAAAGGGAAAGAAAATGCAATAATTTTTTTCTTGATTATTCTTTTATACATGATATTCTTTGAAAATAAGATATAGAATGATTGATATGCATTATTTGGTCCAAGGAGTGAAATAAATTTTTTTCTCCTCTTATCTGCCCATTCTAAGTTACTCACATTGAGGTTAGCATAGATGTAATTTCTTAGACATCCTTAGAGAAGTACCATAATATAATATTGTTTTAGATTTACAGATATTATTGTAATGCAAGTATTGTGGAAAAGGCAATCTGTTACTTGAAATTATAAATTCACACCCAAATAATTGGCACAGATTTATACAGTTCCTGTCTCTGACACCATACGGTTATGAATGTTCTACAGATTTCTGATGAAGTCCAAAGAAAACAAATTACAACAATTCCCTTCTGTGCTGGCAATTAGTTAAGCAGATGTGACTAAGAGCCAGGGTCTTTGGGGATCCATTGCCTGTGTTACCAAAATTAAAATTGGGTTGGATGTTAGGGACTCCCAGCTCAAGTCCCCTAATTATATTCACCAAAGCAAATCATTTTTTAAAAATAGGACTGTGGCTTCATTGGTAAAGATTTGGAAGATATTATCTGGCAATCCATTTATGATGAAGACAAAATGATTAAGTGTCAAAATAATTTTTATACTTCTTTGGGTATCACAGTTCTTGGGGTGTTCCTATTTTAATTTTCTTAGTCCAGCCAAAATGAACTTGCTACCATTCATGCAACCTTTGCTATTTGGCTCATCATCTGACATTTTACAGCTCCCAGGTGTCTGACTCTACCTTTCAGATTCAATTAAACCACAGAATAGATGAAATAACCTGAAAATGGCCTGGTTAACTTCATGTTCTATCAAATTAATGAAGGGTCCTGTCCCTGTGTATAACTGTTCACCTCCAATACATTTTTATTAGAAATGGAAACTTCTTTGTCTTGCTTGGAACTGTGTGTGTTCTGGCCTTGGCTGAGCTTTCTTCATTTTCTAAATAGAAACTTAATGCATATAAAATTAACAGCAAATCTGATCATGGTGATTTGCATAAATTAGAGGACATTTTTATTAATTTCTAAGGGCTTATCTCTATAAGAGAGGACATATAAATTTGGATGCTAATTAAGCCAGAATTACTTTTGTTAATGAATTTAAGCATGCATTAAGCTTTCTAGGAAGAGGAGGGTGCACACTGGAGGGTGAAGGTACTATAATGTGAGTGTTGCCAGAAAAAATAAAGTTGTGATATCTCAACAACACAAGATGTCTCACTTATATTAAAAATATTTTTGTTAGTCCCATTTGTTTTTTATAGAAGAAATAGAACAAAAAACTCAGAGACATGTTTTCTTAGAAGAAAGAGGGGTTTGAAAGGAAAAACATGTCTGTCATTCAACATTAGTAATTCATACCATGGATAAATCACTCTGCATTCTTAATCGACTACTGACTACAGTGATCATGTTCTGCAATTGGCCTTAATTTTAGGCATACTTCTTTCTCTGTTTCTACTACCCCTGGAATGGTTTCTCAATGTTATTGGCAATCTGAAAGATTATGGAAAATTTGGAGAGGGTCAAGAATGAAGTTATTCAAGCAAATGGTAGGATAAGCTGGATCTGCCCTGAACAGGGTTTTGAAAAGGTAAACTTTGCCTCTGGGATTTAATCTATTTCTGTACTTCATCTTTGTCTGCTTTTCCTCCATATCTATACTTCTCATCTTCTTCCTAGTCATTTGCCCTTAGGGTGTCCCATGTTTATCCTCTAAGTTCTAAAAGTATGAGTTTGCCATATCTACCTATCATCCCATGCTCTGAACCCGTTCCCTTCTTTCATCCATCAGGCCTACTTGTTCTGTGCTCCAGGGTTCACTAAGAACCTTGCTGGGTGACTGGTTAATCTGATCAACAGAGTCAAAGCAAATGTTAGTGGCTAGAATGAGCTTAAGTGGGTTACTCTTCTGAAAATATTAGCAACGTGGTGCACTGTTGCTTCAAGCACACAGGCTTAAAACTCAAGTTTAAGTCCAACCTAGAGCACTTTCAAGATACTGTGACAAGTCTGGACAGTGACTGCAAGGATGGACTCAAACAGCAGTGATCGTGAGGATGGCACAGGACCAGCAGTGTTCCGCTGGGGAATGCCGTGAGTCAGAATGACTCAGCAGCGCCTAATAACAACAACCCAATACTTAATATTTCTCTCTTCTGCTTCATATTTTTTTCTTCTTTATTTATCATGGTCTAATAGGTTTGGCAAATTCAAGTTGAAGCTGAAGAAAATTAAAACAAATCCACGAGAGCCAAAATATGACCCTGATTACATCTCATCTGAATTTAGAAACCATCTCAAGAATAAATGTGATGCGCTGAACACCAATGACCGAAAACCAGACGAGGTGTGGGGTGACCTCAAGAACATCATCCTGGAAGAAAGCAAATGGTCATTAAAGAGACGGGAAAGGAAGAAAAGACAAAAACGGATGTCAGAAGAGACTGAAACTTGCTCTTGAACGGAAAGTAGATAAAGTGAAGGGAAGAAATAACAAAAGAGCTGAACAGAAGATTTCAAAGGGCAGCTTGAGAAGATAAAGTAAATTATTATAATGAAATGTGCAAAGATCTGGAGTTAGAAAAGTGAAAAGGAAGAACACACTTGGCATTTCTCAAGCTGAAAGAACTGAAGAAAAAAATCAAGCCTAAAATTGAAATATTGAAGGATTCTATGGGCAAAATATTGAATGATGCAGGAGGTGTCCAAAGAAGATGGAAGGAATACAAAGAATCACTGTACCACAAAGAATTGGTCGATGTTCAGCTATTTCAGGAGGTAGGAGGTAGCATATGTTGAAGAACCAGTGGTAATGAAGGAAGAAGTCTTAGTTGCACTGAAGGAATTGGTAAAAAAAAAAATAAGGCAACAGGAATTGACAGAATACCCTGAGATCAACAAATAGATGCAATGCTAGAGGTGCTTACTCGTTTATGCCAAGAAATTTGGGAGATAGCTGTCTGGCCAACTGACTGGAAGAGATCGATATTTGTGCCCATTTCAAAGAAAGATGATCCAACAGAATGTGACAATTATCTAATGATATCATTCGAAACAAACGAAACCCATTGTTAGCGAGTCTATTCAACTCATAGCAACTACCATTGGATTTCCAAGGCAGTAAATCTTTACGGAAGTGGATTGCCCAGTCTTGCTTCCATGGAGTGGCTGGTGAGTTTGAACCACCAAACTTCTGATTATCAGTCAAATGCCTTAGGTACTAAAGTAAAATTTTGCTGAAGATAATTCAGAAACTGTTGCTGCAGTACATTGAAAGGGTACTTCCAGAAATTCAAGCTAGATTCAGAAGAGGACATGGAAGGAAGGATATCATTGCTGATTTCAGATGGATGTTGGCTGAGAGCAGAGAATACCAGACAGATCTTTGCTTGTGTTGTTGACTATGCAAAGACATTTGACTGTGGATATCAAAACAAATTATGGATAACATTGCAAAGAATGGGGATTCAAAAACATTTAATTGTGCTCATGAGGAATCTGTACACAGACCAAGAGGCTGTTGTTTGAACAGAACATGGGGATACTGAATCATTTAAAATAAGGAATTGTGTGCCTCAGAGTTGCCCTTTCACTATACTTACTCAGTCTGTATGCTGAGCAAAATCTGAGAAGCTGGACGAAGAAGAACATGGCATCAGGATTGGAGGAAGACTCATTAACAAACTGTGATATGCAGATTCACCCTTGCTTGCTGAAAGTGAAGATGACTTGAAGAGCTTGCTGATGAAGATCAGAACTACAGTCTGCAGTATGGGTTATACCACAACATAAAGAAAATGAAAATCTCCACAGCTGGACCAATAAAAAGCATCATGGTAAATTGAGAACAGATTGAAGTTGTCAGGGATTTCATTTTACTTGTATCCACAATCGATGCCCATGGAAGCAGCAATCAAGAAATCAGATATCATATTGCTGCAAAAGACTTCTGTGAATTATTTAGAAGCAAAGATGCCACTTTGAAGACTAAGGTGCCCCTGACCCAAGCCATGGTATTTTCAGTTGCCTCCTATGCCTGTGAAAGCTGGACAATGAATAAGGAAGACTGAAGAAAACTGAAGAAGGCCTTTGAATCATGGTGTTGGCAAAGAATACTGAAAATATCGTGGACTGCCAGAAGAACAAACAAATCTGTCCTGGAAGAAGTGCAGCTGGCATGCTCCTTGGAAGTGAGACTGGCCAGGCTTTATCTCACCCACTTTGGTCATTGTTTTGGTTATTTTCTGGTGCTATAATAGAAATATCACAGGTGGATGGCTTTAACAGACAGGAGTTTATTCTTGGAGGCTAGAGGCCCAAGTTCAAAGTGCCAAGCTTTGGGGGCTGGGTGAAATGCCCTCGACCTTGGGCTTCAGCTTTGCCTCTTCCTCCAGGCCCTCCGGAGCTAGAGGTGTCTCTTGCCTTAGGCAGGTACTGGCTGCTGAGGCTAACAAGCCCAAGGTTGACAAATAAAATGACATTGTCCCAGTATTACCAAACAACATGGCAGGTCACTACTACAAGTCCAGAAACAGTCCCAAGATTGTCAGGGAACATGGCAGGCTGCTAAATGGAGACTTGGCTACATGCAGGATCCAAATGTTCCAAAAGCTGCAGACCATTCCCAAATCTCCTCCTTATATACTAGAAGCAGACCACATCTCAAAGGCAACTACTCAGTTGCTTGTAGTAGATTTCAGCATGAAGTTGCCAGTCTCATTACAGGGAATAACTACAGTCAGCTGCCCAGCCACTCAAAACCAGGCCCAGCCAAGTTGACACATAACCATAACTACCACAGTCATGTTGTCAGAAGGGAGCATTCTCTGGAGAAGGATATCATGCATGGTAGAGGGTCAGCAAAAAAGGGGAAGACACAGTGGCTTCCACAGTGGGCTCAGGTATAGCAAAGATTGTGAGGATGGCACAGGACCAGATTGTGTTTCGTTCTGTTGTACAACGAGTTGCTATGAGTTGGAGCTGACTTGGCGACACAGAGCAACAACAACAGTATGTTTGGCATTTGGCTGCTAACCAGAAGATCAGTGGTTTGAACCCACCAGCCAGTGTGCAGAAGAAAGATGAGGCAATCTGTTTCCGTAAAGATCTACAGCCTTGGAAACCCAGTGGGGGTCTCTGTGAGTCAGAATTGACTCGATGACAGTGAATTTGGGTTGGGAATATGTTTAATGATTTCTTTATTGTCTATCTCCCCCACTAGAATTTACCATAGAAAAGTGACTTTTGACTGTAGTTCATTCTACATCTCTAGCGACTGATACATTAAACCAGCTGCTGTTGGGTCATGCTGCTCATTACAAGTCATATGTGTGAGAGTAAAACTGTACTGTAGAGGGTTTTCAATGGCTGATTGTTCAGAAGTGGATTGCCAGGCCTGTCCTTCAAGGTATCACTGGGTAGCCTTGAATCACCAAACTCTGGGTTAGCAGCCAAGCATTTTAACTTTTTGCACCACCTAGGGACTCCTACCTAGCACATTATGGTTCAATAAATTTTTGCTAAGTGAAAGAATTAACTTAGCCCATGTCACACAATAAGAGTTAAGATTTAATCTCATGTGCTCTGATTCCAGACTCTTAGCCCCAAAGGTTTATTGCCTTGTAAACTGTAAACTATATATCAAATAATAATTGTTAATGTGTTAATTAGGGAGATAGTGATGGTATATGGGAAGAGTACATACCTCACTTGCCTAAACTGAGAATGTGGGAGGGTTTTATTCTCTATTCAAAGCACCAATTGTGAATGAAGGACCCACAAGAGGGTAGACTAAGGATTCTCCCCAACTACTGTTTGCTTTTTTATCTCTAATATCCAGTTACAGGTGGAATGGCTTAGGTAAAGTCTAGCCCAGAGGTAGGCCAGACTTTGAGTGACACATGCTAGGAGAAACTCTTAATAGTAGCAATTGTAGCCACCACTGCCAGTTGCAGTTCTTTTCCATTGTTCTTTCCCTGCCTTCCCATACTCTTACTTTCTTTTCCAGGTAGTTTCCTCAATTCTCTATCTGTCTCACAGTCTGAGGGTGGCACTCCTGGTCTTTGTCTTACTGTGTTCATGGCTCCCAGATGAGGAGATGGCTGATCTTATCTGGATCGAATCACACTCCCCAAACTCTCCCCAGCTCTGAAATTATTTATCTGAGATCAAAGTACTTTTTTACACGAATATAAATTGCTGTGTCCAGACTAAATGGAATTACAGGTTCTAAACTCAGAGACTAAAGCCAAGAGAAGGAAAGAAAGATGGAAGACCAGGTAGTGGTCTGGAAGTAGAGCAGATTAAAGGGCACATACCTTTACTGGCCAGTTGTTACTCCTCCATCAGTGATAGGTCTCCCTACAAACCCTAATTGGAACCCTGTGAAGGTCTGTTCCTATTCTCAGAGATGTCCTGATTAAAATTCCTTTATTTGTTACTTTCTCTCACCTGAGGGTGAGAGAAGCCTGGTGAGGGTCTGGGGTAGAGGAAGCCATGCACCTGCCTTTGACCGTTTACCCCCCTGGTTCCCATTGCTGGCCTAAGTGGACATTTTCAGGCTACATATTCTGCAGTCTATAAACCGTTAACTACAACTATACTAAACCTTCAGTAATCAATTCCCAGAACTCCAAGAAAGGGTTTCTTTATAACTGTTTTAAGTTTGCTATTCCAGCTTAGGCATTTTTAGTAAAAAATGCCTCCGGAGTAACAACATGGAAAAAAGCAGAGTAAGTCCATATGCTTTTTAAAAACTTGAGTTCACTTAGTGTGTTTTAAGCATCAATAAAGGAAGAAACGTTCTGATTTCATCTTTCTTAGAGAGTAGGAGGCCCCTTCCTTTGTGACCTTCTGGTTTTACATTTAGTCTCCCCTGTGTGACAGCTTTCCTTCCAGCCAGAGAAGACTGGCTGCTTTGGCACTCTGGGAGTCATGCTACATAAAAGAGTGGTGTGAGTGTTATTTATTAGCTATGGAGTGAAGTCCTGCTGAGCTTGGTGATAGTCCAAGATCATTCACGTTGTAGACCATTCTATTGATACTGGTTATTTTCCAGTGCCTGTAGGCACCTCTTTTTCCTTTTTTGATCCCTTAGAGAGCAGTCTTATTAAAGAACACAAGAAAAACACAATACATTTTCACTTAGAGTTGAGTATTAGTGTAGGGTAGGGAAAGAGATAATTAATCGTTATGATAATAGTATTAAGCAGTTTTGAACCACACAACATGCCAGTACTTTGGCTGAGTACTTTATATGCGTTATCTCCTTGAGTTCTCACAGTAACTGTCTTCCAGGTGAGAAAGCTGACACCCAGAGATGTTAAGGACATTCCCCAAGTTCAGCCAGCTAGCTAGTAGTGAAGCTACCTAACTAAAGGTGGGGCTGTGGGTTTTGTTTTGTTTCGTCTTGTCTTTTCCTTTCCTGATAGAGAGCTGTATGTGTGCCTTTTGGCTTCTTGTTATATACCATGGGATCTTAGGTGTCTCAGACTTTTTGCTCTTAGCCCTCTTTTGTATCCACCACTTTCCCTTTTGCTCTGCTCCTCTTTCTTCCAAACCCACATGGTGTAGTAGAAAGAGGGGGAAAAAAAAAATAGAAGTGGGCAGAAGTATTTAAATTCCTGCTATTCAATTTCTAGAAGTAAGAATTGAAAAAAACCGTAGCTTGTTTTGAGCCTCAGTTCCTCACTAACCCCTCCCCCTCCAAAAAAAAAAAAAAAAAAAGGAAACACCCAAAAACTCCTAGGGTGGTTGTGATGATTAATTATTGATAATGAATATTCTGGTCTTTTTAAAATTGCGTAACATTTCCGCTTTGTGCTATATCTCATCAGTATAAGCATACCCTTACTTCCAGGACCCTAAAAAATAATACATATCATTAATGAGAAGTCTGAAACAGAAAGGAAGGAGGAATCCCATTATTTAACATTTTCTAGAGCTTCCCAAAAATTCTCTTTCACCAAAATTCTGGTTCTCAGGGCAGCTACAAACCTCTGCCCAAAAGTGTTAGTTCTTCTGCATTGCTCGCTCGCTCTGTCTCTACCCTAGGGCCATGATGCCTGTTTTGAGGAATGACAGCTCTGTTCTATAAACTTTGAGAAGGAGGTATTGCCTCAAGTCATTTTTAAAGCAGTTTTGCTGGGACAAATACAACAGCAAAACTCTTTTCATTTCTTTACAACCTCCTTGTCCTTAATTATTTCCTAGATGAAAATAGTTTTTACTCCCTAAAGCTACTAGTTCTTTGCTGGATTTTCTTTTTGCCTGGCATTTTTCAGTTACATGTGTTTAATCTTTCAAACAGTCTTTAAGTTAATCGATTTAGTTAGAAATTTGTAGGCTGCAAGTAACAGAAAACGAGACTCACAGTGCCTTAAACATATAGAAGTGTGCTTTTCCTACATAATAATTGTGAAGATGAAAGAAACCAGCTACTGAGATTGTTCCAGCAATGCATTCTTTGCAGAAATGAAGTCTACAATTCACTGTCTCTTTTCTTTATGGTTCTGAGATGGCTGGCACATTGCTAGGTATTATATTTTAGGCAGAAAGTCTAGGGTCAGGGGCTAGGAAAAGGAGCAGCTCTAGCTAGGTTTTCCTTTTCATCAGGAAAGCTTTTCCAGAAATTCTGGCAGATTTTTTTCTTATATCTGATTGACCTGAACTGTACCAACTGGCCACACAAAGCTGTGAGGGAGCCTGGGGAAACTAGAACACCACGTTGTTGTTGTTGTTATGTGCTGTGGAGCCGGCTCCAACTCACAGCGACCCCTCCTTGGGTTTTCGAGGCGGTGTAACTACAGAAGTAGATTGCCCAACCTTCCTTCCCGAGGAGCGGCTGGTGGGTTTGAACCGCCAGCCTTCTGGTTAGCAGTCAAGTGCTTTAGGCATTATGCTAACAGAGCTCCTGAGCAGATGTGGAAAAGAGAGAAAGGAGTTGGGATTAGGCTTCCTTGTGTACCCATCTTCTTAAAAACAGAAAATGTATCTTGTTAAATTCTTCCTCACAATGCTTAATGCCACCTCTGGCACATAGAAAATACTCAATAAATATTTGTTAAATCAATGCATTTATAAACAAGCGATGGATGGATGGGTGAATGAATATATGACTTTCGTAGAATTTTCTTGACAAGGCCAGAGTGGAAGTCAGATTATAACAGAATATTCCTGGCTTAGATTAGTATGAAATTATATGACCTGTGCTCTGATTTTTGAAAACTCTTTAGAGGCTTAGAAGAATTCAAGGGCCTCCAATGGCCTTCTATTAAAGTAGTACACCTAGTCCTCACTTATGAACTACCTTATAATCTGACATTTTGCATTTATGACAACAGTAAAAAATCTAATATCTGATTAATTTGGACATTAATGACATATGTCTAGTACTAACAAATGTCAAGGTGTAATGCAAGAGTTATTCCACTAGGCCATGATTCTCAGTGGTTTGGTAGTTATGTAATGATGTAGTCATCCTCCATTTTGTGATCTGATGTGGTGGTCATCTTCTATTTCCGCATAATGCAATTTCTGCATAATGACCTGACTTTTGGAACCTAACCATGTTGATACTAGGTGTACATTATAGTGGTATTAGCATCAGGCTTAGGAGACATATCTCCAAAGAAATAAGGAGGAGTTGATAATAGGGTGACTTAAAATAGATAAGATTATTCCTGTTTTCTGCATTTAAGAATTTACTTATTTTTAACATAAAAGTTTCAAACTCAGAACTAATGAAAGAATAGGAGAGAGTTATCACAAGATGAAAGTTTTGAGTACAGTGTTCACATAAGTCAGTCCCACTTGGCTTTACTTAGTGTTGACCTTGAATTTTAGAACAATCTTTTTGTGCACGTACAGGCATGCTTTTGTGGACTGGCCTTTTTCCTACATTTGTTTTAATGTATTCATTCCTTTTTTCTTTTTTGTCATTTATTTCTAATTTATATTGCCTTCATATATCTTTAAGGTCTGTCTTAAATCCTTCATGAATAAGGCAGGATATAAATAAACAAGTAGCGATCGCTCGTGGTTTTGTTTTCTGTGCCTTTTTCTGGAATAAAACGTAATGACGTGTATTTTTAAATAATTAAGCATAGCCAGAAATAGTCACAACATTTGAGACAGAACTAACATCCATCCAAGTGTTAAATTTTGATTGAGTTGTAATTGAAAGTGTTAAAAATTGCACTTGAAAACTGATCTGGCTTTCTTTGAAGTGTGACACTTTTTAAGTTCACGGCTGGTTTGTAACATAATGCCACTGTGAATTTAGACATATGATGGTCCTATTTATGACTGACAAATCTGTTATTTTCACAATTTCCATGCCACCCTCCCCCAACACTCAGCCTAATATTCCTTGGGAGATCGAGAAAATTTTGATTACTGTCTCATTTGGATTTTTACCTTTGATGAGATATACAGGAAATTTTAAAAATCTTTTGGTTTTGTAGGACTTGGTTTGGGCCTATAAAGGAAATGTGATATAAATGTTGATTTTCATTACTGCTTGTTGTAGACAAGAAATTAATCTAGCCTTGTGGTTTTTTTTTTTTTAAAGAAAGAATTAGTTTTGGGATTAGTATTTCAACTGTGTAAATTCTTAGTTTGCATTATTAAGTGAGTAGTACTGAAAACTTAACAGGTGGCTTAGCAGTTGCTGCACAAAGGGAAAGAATTATTATAACATCCTAACTGCTTGCAGATGTCCTGGTAGGAATATAGATGCTTCTTTTGTCTCAGAGGATTGTCTTTGCTTTTCATGTTTAATGATTTTTTTTTAAATATTTTTGGTGGATCTGACTATAAATGAATCTATCTGATTTTTTATTTATGACAAGGAGAATTTCAACTAGAGGGCAAAAAGCCCGTCAATATAAGGAAGAAAATGAGAATCGATAGAAATGGAATGAATTGTTCATTCTTATTTACTGAAACCGAAGGAATGTGATTGAGTAGTGAGCACAAAGGAAATTACATCAGAATTCTCCATTTCATGATAAACAGCTCTGGAACCTACATTTAAATCTCTCCAGTCCCTGGAGAAAATATCATGCTTGGTAAAGTTAGAGGGTCAGTGAAAAAGAGGAAGACCTTCAAGGAGATTGATTGACACAGTGCCTGCGATGAAGGGCTCAAGCAGAGAGTTGGGAGTGGGTGCAGGACTGGGCAGCGTTGCGTTCTGTTGTACGTAGGGTGGCATAACTTGGAACTGACTCGACAGCACCTAACAACAACAATTCTCAAGTTAGGCATCAGCTTTTGGGTATCAAAATTCTTTCGTTAAATGAGATTTGTTGATGCACGTAGGAACATCACAAAACTTTATTCTAGACAAGGTGGGTAAGCTGTGGTGATCTCCTCTTTACACTATTGACTTTAAGTTCAGTAAGTTAGAGTGGAGAGTAATAGGAGATATTAATAAACAAACAAACCAAACAGAGGAACATAAATTATTTTTGTGTGATTTTATTTTTATTTTATTTTTGTGTGATTTATTTTAAGCCTTTAAAACACAAACACAAACCTCTAATGAAATGAAGGATCAAGACAATTGTCTTTATTTTAGGCAATCAGTACTCTGCTCAAGGAAAATTAGGGTGAGTATTGGGGAATGGTGGGATGATGTCAGAGAGACAATGGAAAATTATGTGACTCCTATTGTAAGTTTACAAAATCACCTACAGAGTATTTTTTGTCCAAAAAATCAAAGATATACCAGATCAAGCTTCTTAGTCTAACTCTTATTTTACAGGGAGCAAACGGGACAAAGGAACACGTTGTTGTTGTTGTTGTTTGCCGTCGAGTCGGCCTGACTCATAGCGACTCCTCCTTGGGTTTCTGAGGCAGTATCACTACTGAAGTAGGATTGCCCAACCTTCCTTCCGAGGAGCGGCTGGTGGGTTTGAACCGCCAGCCTTCTGGTTAGCAGCCAAGTGCCTTAGGCACTATGCTACCAGAGCTCCTGAGGAACACGTAGGAAGGTGCAATAGCAAAATCCAGAATGTGAGAAACTCTCCAGGGCAAACAATCTTGTTTCTTTGACAAATGCATTGCAAGAAAAAAAGGAGAGGGAATCTATAGTTGAAAAAAGACTTAAAATAAATGTTAATCACATTTATGTGACCTCTTTGTTTTATGGGAGCTCTGCTAGCGTAGTGCCTAAGGCACTTGACTGCTAACCAGAAGGCTGGCAGTTCAAACCCACCAGCCACTCCTCAGAAGGAAGATGAGGCAATCTACTTCCATAGTGATACTGCCTCGGAAACCCAAGGAGAGGTCGCTATGAGTCGGTCCGACTCGATGGCATATAACAACAACAACTTTATTTTATAATCTGATATGAACAAGCCAATTGTAAGTAAATAACACTGATATAACTGGGGGAAAGTTGAATGCTCAACTGATGGCTTATTTGATGATATGAGAGAATTATTATTGACTTTTATGTGTGATAATGATATTGAGATGATCTTTTCAAGGTCCTTGCCTAAGGCATTTGACTGCTAACCAGAAGGCTGGCGGTTCAAACTCATCAGCCACTCCTCAGAAGGAAGGTTGGGCAATCTATTTCCCAACCAATCTGAGGTGATACCACCTCAGAAACCCAGGAGGGATTGCTATGAGTCGGATCTGACTTGACAGCAGTGCATTTATCTTTAAAAAGAAGTATATATTGTGATGTTTATGAATAAAACAATATCTGTAATTGGCTTCAAAATAATTGGGACAGATGAGGTGGTTGGAGTTGTAAATTGAATAAAATTGTTCATGAATAGATAATTAATGAAACTCAATGATGCACTTGGTGATAGGGACTCATTGTACTCTTTTTATACATTTATGTTTAAAGTTTTCCAAAATCTAAAGAAATAAACATAAAAAAAACTCACCCACACACTAACACTCACATCTTTGTAAGAATTCAGGTCCTATTCTAAAAATTTCAAGCTTATCTGCCCAACCCCTTCAAATTTTTCTCAGTCTCTCACACTTGATTATCAATTCTTCATTTTTGTTTGCATAGTGCTCTATGCTTATTCTTGTTTTTGACATCATGTTGTAATTGCTTACTCACCTGTATGGTAGAATAATATGTTTCAATGAGCTTTTTGTTTCTTATTTTTCTTCTTAGTTGTTTGCCGTTATCCCTTTTAATCAGCTAAGTATTTTATGTTAACTGCCTCAGAGAAGCGGTGATAAAAGAGAAATCCAGAGAGAAAAAGACTTGATACTTGATCTTTGAGTTGCAAAACATGAACATCATGGGAAGAGAAAGAGCACATACAGAGAAAAGATATTTGTTATATGATGTGATGAGTTAGAGAAGAGCTTAGATAATGTAGGCTCACATAGCTAAGTTCCCTGGGCTGGAGTATAGGGGGCAAAGGGAAGATGGAGGGAAAATAGACTAATGGAAGACAGAGATAGTTGGGGTCTAGGATGAGGGAATAGGTTTGGGAAATACAGGTACAGAACTAGTCTCCAAAGAGAGCTTGGTCGACACTTGACCATCCTCTTGAAAGAGTTCTGCTTGATCCTATGTGAGAACTGAGTTGTTGTTGTTGTTATGTGCCGTCGAGTCAGCCCTGACTCATAGCGACCCCTCCTTGGGTTTCCGAGGCAGTATCACTACAGAAGTAGGATTGCCTAACCTTACTTCCAAGGAGTGGCTGGTGGGTTTGAACCACCAGCCTTCTGGTTAGCAGTCAAGTGCCTTAGGCACTATGCTACCGAGAGCTGAGTTAGCAGGTTGCAAATGGACTAGTCCCCATTCCAATGTGGAGTATATATCATTGTAGCATTCCTTCTCATTAGTGGGGTCTCTTAATGTGAGCAAGGGAGGGAGATAGGTGAGATATGGGATGGTGGGATCAGAAGAAATAGAGAAGCAACACAAAGAAGAGGCAAACAAGGGCCACTATTACCACCCCTCCCCCTTACTGATGAATCCTGAGTTGGTGATGTCCTTAGATGAGGTAGACATACTCCCCCATTACCAGAGGTGCTAGATGAAGGGCAGGCTGTCCCTCAAATGCAAGGGTTGCCCCGTGAGGCTTATGGAAGCCCTCAGTAGTCATTCTGGTGAGCAAGTTTTCTCGCAAGAAGGAAAAGGGAGAAGATGAGGTGATCAGTCCCAGCTTATTCCTTTTAATCTTATCAGATAGGTAAGTGTCTGTATCTCCTGAGGATGGTAGAATGTCCAGCAATGTTACATTAGTTGTGTTTCTCTCCACATGGAATGGGGAAGAGGCATTTTATTCAAATAGCAGCTAGCACATCTTACTGACAGTCTGGATGGAGTGATACCTGTCTTCCCAGGACTTTGCTCAATATCTGTCATGGATTGATTTGTGTCCCCCAGAAATGTATGTCAACTCAGCTAGGCCATAATTCTGAGTATTATGTAATTAACCTCCATTTTGTTATCCAATGTAATTATCTTATGTGTTCTAAATACTATCCTCTATTATGCTGATGATGCAGGATTAATGATAGTTATGTTAGAGGCAAGATGCAAGCTATAGGAGAAAGTATTTTGAGTCAATCTCTTTTAATTATAAAAGATTTGAAATGGAAACAAAGACTAGTACAATGAGTCCCCGTGTACCCATAACCTAGCTTCAAAAACTGTCAACTAATGGCTAATCTTCTTTATTTTTTAAATCCCTTTACCCATATCAAACCTGTCTCTTAATTATCTGTCCCATTTCTGGTAACCAAAAGGAAAATTTCCTTCCCTATATAAACCTTCCCTTGACTTTTTTTTTTTTTTTTTTAAATTTTTTTTGTGATTTGGGTGAAAGTTTACAAAGCAAATTCTCTTTCCATACAGCAGTTCACATACACTTTGTCTCATGATATTGACTACAATTTACCACAATGAAATAGCTCCCCTCCCACTTCCTCCCTCACAGTTACCTCTTCCATGTGTACATCCCTCCATTCACTCCTGCCCCCTGAGCTGTCTCCTTGTGCATAAACAGCCCTTCTTTCTCCCATGATTGTTCTCCCCAAGGAATGTATCTACCTCAGGTAAATGTTCAACTCATATGCCTGTCTTTTGTTCAACTAGAAGCTACAGGTATGGGTTCGATTCCAGAACTGCAGGGCAACTAGGGGCCATAGTCTCATTGGTTCCACCAGGCTCTATCAGACCAGCAAACCTGGTCCCCCCTTTTTGTTCCCCCCAATGATTTTGAGTTTTGTTTTATGTTGTTCTCCCTCTCTATTCAGTATCTCCTACATAGATCCCCCTCTGAGTAGTTGATAGTGGTTGGTGGGCACTATCTAGTTCTTCTGGTCTCATAATCGTATAGGCTGTGGATTGCGTGGTGTACCAGTCGCTAGAACTAATTGTTTCCATGAATCTTTAGTTTTCTTCATTCTTCTTTGCTCTGAATGAAGAGAGACTCATCGTTGCATCTGGATGGCTGCTTGCAAGCTTTTAAGATCCTAGTCACTACTCGCCAAAGTAGGAGGTAGAACAATATTTTGTGTAGTATGGTATGCCAGTTGAGCTTGATGTCCTCTGCGACTATCGTCCCGAACCCACAGGTTCAACTACTTGCTCCCTCTGGGTAGCTGGCTTCGGCCAAGAAGTGACTACAAACTTGTCCCTTGTCAGCTCTACTATATACCTGGGAATTCTTACAGAACATACAAATACACTTGTAGAGACATTGTCTGCCAACCCTATACATGGTCTTGGGTACACTCCCCGCTTTGTAGACATACCTAATAGTTCAGCCTGTCCACCCATCAATCCACCCATATACCCATATTTGCCTTCACTGACAGCATAGTACAGTATGTGCAAAAGGGTTCATCTTTGTTATCTGTACCTCCCATGTACCTCTCTATGTCTTCCTCTTCCTCAGTGCCACCATATTGATCACTCACATTTGGTACATTGCCCTTCTCTTCACCCAAATCAATACTTATCTCTACCTACCTAACAGTGTTCCCTCTCTTCCCCTCCCACTGCTAGTAACCAAGAAAGAAAATTTCCATCCATATATAAACCTTTCCTTGACTTTTTACAATAACGGACTAATACAGTATTTGTCTTTCTGTGATTGACTTATTTCACTCAGCATAATGTCCTCCAAGTTCATCCACATTATGCAGTGTTTTGCAGATTCTATGTTATTCTTCAGGGTTGCATAGTATTCCATTATGTGTATGTACCATAGTTTGTTTATCCATTCTTCAGTTGATGGACACAGGTTTCCATCTTTTTGCCATTGTAAATAGTGCTGCGATGAACATGGGTGTGCATATGTCTGTTCTTGTCATGGCTCTCACTTCTTTAGGATATATACTTAGT
>NW_006921777.1:4181177-4182220 GCF_000298275.1 Orycteropus afer afer | reverse complement strand
CTTATTTCTTTTTCAGCAATCTCTTTGCTGGTGTAGAGGAATCCAACTGATTTTTGGATGTTGATCTTGTATCCTGCCACGATGCTAAATCTCTAGATTATTCCAGTAGATTTTTGACTGAATCTCTTGGGTTTTCTAGGTATAGGATCATATCAGCAAACGGATAGTTTGACTTCTTCTTTACCAATTTGGATGCCTTTAATTTCCCTTTCTTGCCTTATTGCCTGGCTAGGACTTCCAGTACAGTGTTGAATAGAAGTGGTGATAGAGGGCATCTTTCTCTGGTTCTTGTTCGTAAGGGGAATGGTTTCTGTCTCTCTCCATTAAGAATAATGTTAGCTGTTGGTTTGCATAGATGCCCTTTATTATGTTGAGGAATGTCCCTTAGATTCCTATTTGGCTGAGAGTTTTGATCAGGAATGGGTGTTGGATTTTATCAAATGCCTTTTCTGCATTGATTGATATAATCGTGTGGTTCTTTTCTTTGTTTTATTTATGTTGTGGATGACGTTGATTGTTTTTCTAATGTTGAACCATCCTTGCATACCTGATATGAACCCCACTTGGTCATAATGAATGATTTTCTTGACATGTTGTTTGAGGCTATTGGCTAGAATTTTGTTGAGTTTTTTTGAATCTATATTCATGAGGTTTATTGGTCTGTAGTTTTCCTTTTGAGTGATGTCTTTGTCTGGTTTTGGTATCAAGGTTATGCTTTCTCCTTCTTCAGAATAGACCATATGTTAGGACATAAAACAAGCCTCAATAAATTCAAAAGCATTGAAATACTGCAAAACATCTCAGACCACAATGCTATAAAATTAGAAGTTAATAATAGGAAAAGCAAGGAAAAAGCATCAAACATATAGAAGCTGGACAACTCACTGCTCAAAAACTACTGGGTAACAGAACAGATAAGAACTGAAATAGAAAAATTCCTAGAAACACATAAGAATGAAGATACATCATACCAAAACCTATGGGACACAGTGAAAGCAGTACTCAGAGGACAGTTTATAGCAATAAATGCATACATCAAAAAA
>NW_006921777.1:4178479-4180612 GCF_000298275.1 Orycteropus afer afer | reverse complement strand
TGTGAGTTCTGTGTGGCCACTGCAGTGAATTATCAAACCCAGGAGAGAGGTGGTGGGTGCTTTGGGAGGAACGGTTGGTGAAAGGGCTGGAGGGAGGCAGCATGTCTGGCCTTGCAGTAATAGGCATTGGGCTATTGATGGTGATTCTGCCTTCCTCTTGTGGGGTTCTAGGAGGTCAGAATATGTGGCCTTCTTGCCCTTTTTGCACAGACCTAACAAAAGAAAAGAAAGAGAAGATCTAAATCACAGGAATTGTAAACAAAATGGTGTCATCACAACAGAACCAACTGAAATAAAAAAGATACTGACAGAATATTATGAAAAACTGTACTCCAATAGATTTGAGAACGTAGAAGTGATGGACAAGTTTCTAGAATCACAAGACCTACCTAAACTATCCCACTCAGAGATAGAAAACTTGAGCAGACCTATAACAAGGGAAGATATTGAACAGGTCATAAAAAAAATTTCCCACAAAGAAAAGCCCTAGCCCTGATGGCTTCACTGCAGAATTCTGTCAAATATTCAGAGAAGAGTTGGCACCTATGCTACTCAAGCTATTCCAGAACATAGAAGAAGATGGAATACTCCCAAAAACATTTTATGAAACAAGCATAACACTAATACCAAAACCAGGGAAAGACACCACTAGAAAGGAAAACTACAGACCAATATCCCTCATGAACATATATGTAAAAATCTTTAACAAAATCCTGGCCAATAGAATCCAACAACATATCAAAAAATTAATACACCCAGACCAAGTGGGATTCATACCAGGTTTCCAAGGGTGGTTCAACATCAGAAAATCAATCAATGTAATCCACCATATAAACAAAACAAAGGAAAAGAACCTTATGGTTATATCAATTGATGCAGAAAAGGCATTTGATAAAACCCAACATTCATTCCTGTTTAGAACTCTCAGCAAAATAAGGATAGAAGGGAAATTCTTCAACATAATATAGGGTATATATATATACAAAGCCATTGGCCAATATCATTATTAATGGAGAAAGACTCAAGGCATTCCCATTATGAACGAGAACCAGACAGGGATGCCATCTATCACCACTTCTATTTAACATTGTATTGGAAGTCCTGGCCAGGGCAATAAGGCAAGAAAGAGAAATAAAAGGCATACAAATTGGCGAAGAGGAACTAAAACTATCTCTATTTGTGGATGATATGATCCTGTACATAGAAAACCCAAGGGACTCAATAAAAAAACTACTGGAACTAATAGAGAGGTTCAGCAAAGTGGCAGGATACAAGGACAACATACAAATATCAGTTGGATTTCTCTACACCAGCAAGGAGTCCTCTGATAAAGAAATAAGGGAAACAATACCATTTACTATAGCTATGATAAAGGTAAAATATCTAGAATAAACCTCATCAGAGACACAAAAGACCTATACAGAGACAACTATAAAACACTGCTACAAGAGACAGCAAGGACACTACATAAATGGAAGAACCTACCTTGTTCATGGATAGGTAAACTAAATATTATGAAAATGTCAATACTACTTAAAGCAATATATACATTTAACACAATCTTGATCCAGATTTCAACAAAATTTTTTAAGGACATGGAAAAACTAGTTACTAATTTCATATGGAAAAGAAAGAGACCTCAAATAAGCAGATCACTTCTCAGGAAGAAAAACAAAGTGGGAGGTCTCATACTCCCAGATCTTAAGAACTACTATACAGCCACAGTAGTCTAAACAGCATGGTATTGGTACAATGATAGACCAATGGAACAGAATCAAAAGTCCAGATATAGACCCATCCATCTATGGGCAACTGATCTCTGACAAATGTCCAAAACACATTAAAATGGGGAAGAGACAGCCTCTTTAACAAATGGTGCTGGCAAAACTGGATATCCACCTGTAGAAAAATGAAACAAGACCCATACCTCACCCTGTACACAAAAACAAACTCAAGCTGGATCAAAGACTTAAATGTAAAACCCACAACTACAAAATTAATCAAAGATAAAATAGAGGCAAATCTGGGAACCCTAATTTATGGCATAAATAGACTGTCAAGCATAACCCAGAATGTGCAGGAGATAGAAGAGAAGCTAGATGACTGGGACCTTTTAAAAATTAAATTCTTGTG
>NW_006921777.1:4147848-4177789 GCF_000298275.1 Orycteropus afer afer | reverse complement strand
ACAGAGAACAGTTTGGAAAAGGGAACTCACTTAGTAGGTTGCCAGGATGGAGAGGGAAGGGGAGGGATTAATTTTGGGATAGTTGGGGCCTACATGCTGACATGGGTAGGGGGAAGGATATATGGGAAGGATCTGTGACCACCATGATAATATTAGGAAATGAGAGGACACTGAATTGTGCTCATAAGAGATAGATGACAGATGCTAATATCAACCAATGTGCCCACAGTACCGCATTGCCATTAACACCAAACACCAGACTACAGATGAACACGTAAAACACCTGAGATGATCAGATGGGGACCAGTGAACAGAAGTATGCTATAGACCAAGGATAGATTCAGCTGAGGTTAATCTTGCACAGACACCAGTCATACTAAATATCTGCAGTCCTTACAGAAACAATAGAAGACAGAGTAATCCCACCTAGCAAACCAGACACTATGGGAGAGAGATGCAATAAATCTACTGTCTTGGGACCGTAGTACTGGGGGACACCAGACTCAATTGGCACAACAAATACATAAAAACGTTGCTCCACATCCTACATTGGTGAGTAGCGACTGGGGTCTTAAAAGCTTTCAAGCGGCCATCTAAGATGCAGCTAATAGTCTCCTAGTGTCGGAAGTGAAGAAGAATGCAAAAAAAAAAAAAAAAAAGGCATTTAGAAGCAATTGGCCCTAGGACACAATGGCCCTTGAGACCAGAAGAACTAGATGGTGCCTGGCTACCAATGCCAACCACTCAGGAAAGAATTAAATCTGGAGATCCTGGATAGAGTGGGAGGGAAAACATGGAATAAAATCCAAAAACTCAATCATGACCAGAATTACTGATCAGATGAAATCTGGCGAGACTCCCAATACTATGGCCCAGGAATACATTCTGTACCTGGAATAAAATGCACCCCCAGGGGTAGGCTCTTAGCCCAATAGTTAACAAGATGTACACGCAGACCACTCAACGCAAGCTGATGCACACACATACCCTATGGTAATACATCCCTTAGAGCAATAGACCATGGGACACCAGAGGACCAACATTCAAATTGAGGAACTGCAGGACAAACAGGAGTGCATAAATATAAGGAGCATGAGGGTGGGGAGGGTTGCAGGGTAAGGAGGGCATGAGACTGGGTTAGAGTTGGACATGGTGAATGAGGAATGAAACTAAATGTACGTGTTATGTTGAATGTAAAACAAGCTCTTAAAAAAATGAGGAAAAATTCCATCCTTTTCTATGTTTTGGAATAGTTTGAGTGGAATTGGTGTCAGTTCTTCTCTGAATGTTTGGTTCAATTCTCCGGTGAAATTGCCTGGGCCAGGACTTTTTTTTTGTCAGTAATTTTTTGATGACCTGTTCAATTTCTTCTTTGTTATAGATGTGTTCAACTTTTCCACATCAGTCTGTTACTTTACATAAGTGGTGTGTTTCTGGAAATCTGTTCATTTCTTCTCAATTTTCAAATTTGTTGGAGTACAGTTCTTCATAGTATCCTGATATCCTTTTTATATCAGTTGGTTCTGTTGTGATGTCATCCATTTTGTTTCTTATTCGTGTTATTTGTATTCTCTCCCTGTTTTCCCTTGTTAAATTTGCCAGTGGTTTGTCAATTTTATTAATCTTTTCAAAAAACCATCTTCTGGTCTTGTTGATTTTTTTCTATGATCTTTCTATTTTCTGTTTCATTCATTTCTGCTCGAATCTTTATTATTTTCTTTCTTCCAGTGACACTAGGCTTTTCTTTTTTTAGTTGTTGGAGATGTTGAATTATAAAGTGTTGATTTTGACTTTCTTCTTTTTTGATGTGTGTATTTATTGCTATAAATTGGCCTCTGATCACTGTTTTTGCTGTGTCCCAAAGATTTTGGTATGTTGTGTTTTCATTCTCATTTGATTCAAGTAATTTTTGAATTTCATTTTTATTTCTTCTCTTACCCAGTCTTTCTTAAGGAGGGTGTTGTTCAGTTTCTATGTGTTTACTCTTTTTCCATTGATCTTCCTCTTGTTGATTTCTAATTTGATAGCATTATGATCTGAGAAGATGGTTTGCATTATTTTAGTGTTTTTAAATTTATGAAGGCTTGCTTTATGGCCTAAAATATGGTCTATCATGGAAAATGTTCCATGTTCATTGGAAAAGAATGTATATTGTGCTGTTGTTGGGTGAAGTGCTCTATAGATGTCTCTAAGTTCAAGTTGGTGGATTGTATTGTTGAGCTCTTCTGCATCTTTACTGAGTTTCTTTCCAGTTGTTCTATCTTTCATTGAAAGTGGTGTATTGAAGTCACATTCTGTGACTGTATTTGCCTTTTCAATTCTTTTAAAAGTCTGATTATGTATTTTAGGGCTTTTTCATTGGGTCCATAGATATTTATTATGGTTATATCTTCTTGTTCCATTGATCCATTGATCCTTTAATCATTATATAATGTCCTTCCTTGTCTCGTATGGTGATTTTTGTGTTAAAATCAATTTGATCAGAAATTAATAATGCTACTCCTGGTCTTTTATGGTTGCCATTTGCTTGATATAGCTTTTCCAACCTTTGATTTTTAGTCATTTTTTTGTCTTTATCTCTAAGGTGTGTCTCTTGGAGACAACATATCGATGAGTTTTGTTTTCTTATCCAATCTACAACTCTCTGTCTCTTGAGAGGTGCATTTAATCCATTAACATTTAGTGTAATTATCAAGTATGAATTGGTTGCTGTCATTTTGTTATGTGTGTTTTCAGGGTGGCCCTGGTTTCTTTATTCCATATTATTTTCTGTGCTGAGCTCAGGTTTATGAATTGTGATATCATTTCCTTTGTTGCTATTGTTTTAGTATTTGCTAAATATTTGTGCTTCTCCTCTTTTTTATTATGATGTGAAGATTTATCATTTTTGTTTGAGTTTACCCTGTGATTTATAATTTTCTCCCCGAGTTTAGAACAGTTTATTTTATCTTGCAGCTCTTATGACTTCCTCACTATTTAGAAGTTCTGTAACTACACAGCATTTTCCCTCTTTTTGGTTTGTAGTTGTCCTCATTTGCCAATTGATGTCTTTGGCTCCCTGTTTATAATCTTGTAAGCTTATTTTACTTTGGATATGTCCATAGCTGTGGTTTCTGGGTTATGCCATCTTGTGTATTAATGGTCAGTTGTTATTTGCTAGTTTTGGTTCTTTGTTCAAAGGACTCCCTTTGGTATCTCTTGTAAGGTTGGTCTGGTTTTAACAATTGCCTTTTTTTCTACTTATCTGAAATTTCCTAATTTCATCATCATGTGTGAGGGACATTTTTGCTGTGTGTATAATTATTGGTTAAAAATTTTTCTCTTTCAGAGTTTTATATATACCATCCCATTGCCTTCTCGCTTGCATGGTTTCTGCTGAGAAATCAGAGCTTATTCTTACTGGTTGTCCCTTGTAAGTAACTTTTTGTTTTTTCTGTGCTGCTTTCAGGATTCTTTCTTTGTCTCTGGTTTTGATGATGATATGTCTTGGTGATTTTCTTTTGGGGTCTATCCTGTTTGGGGTTTGTTGGACTTCCTGAATGGATGTATTCTCATCTTTCATCAAATCAGGGAAGTTCTTTTCCAACAAATCTTGGACAATTTTCCCAGTGGTTTTATTTTTCTCTTCCTGTTCTGGAATTCCAATGACACGTAAGTTATTCCTTTTGATGGTATACTACATAACCTTAAGCTTTCTTCATTTTGTTTTCATCTTTTTTCTCATTGATCCTTTTCCAAAGAAGTATTCAGGTATTTGTCTTCAATCTCATTAATTCTCTCTTCCATTGCATCAATTTTTCTCCTTTGCCCTTTCAGTGTGTTACCCATTTCTGACAATTTAGTATTAATCTTCTGGATTTCTGTCTGTACATTTTGAATCATTTCTAATTTTTCATTTATTTTGTCATTTTGTTCTTATATTTTATTTTGAAATTATTCTAGAGTTTTGTCTGTGTTTTCCTTGGTCTGTCTCTTGATCCTTTGAAGATACCTAACTATAATTCTTTTGAATTCCTTATCAGGGAGTTCCAATGCTGCTACTTCCTCAGGGATGTGTTCTGAGTCTCTAACCTGCTCCCTTGTTTCTACCACTTTATCTTGCTTCTTTGTGTGGACTGTGATTGTTTGTTGGCTCTGAGACATTGTGACATTGTTGTATTTAGATCTCTGTTAACTATTTGTGAAGAGCAGCTAAGAGTGAGTCAGGCTCTTGCTCATCATTTATCATTGGCCAGTTGGTGGAGAAGGACGTGGTGGCTCTTACTCAGTAAGTGGAGCTGCAGGAGGTGCAGGTGTAGTTGTGTTGTATGGGCACTGTTGCTGTCTCCCACTAAGTTAGACAAAAAGAACAATCAAAAAACCACCAAAAAACTGAAAGCAAGTGAAGAAAAAACACACCTCATAGACGCAGAGGCACAATCACAAAATAATAATAATAATAATAATAATAATAATAAAACCCTCAGTATCTGAGGAGAGGCCAATAAGAGAAAAAAGGTACAGTAGGAGAATAATGAAGAAAAATATGGGAAAAATGCAAAAAGAAAAAAAAGGAATGGGGTTAACCAAGAGAAAGAAAAAAATGGGAACCATAAAGGGGGAAGGGAGAAAAAGCTGAAAACTAGAACCTGGGAAGGGAAGACTAAAGAATAATAATAAAAAAGACATTAAAAAAAAAAAAAAAAGGTTTTAAAGTAGACAAAAACAAACTGAAAAAAAGGGGGAAAAATGTGGGCAGGGCAGGGTACCCAGGCTCCGTCTGAGCACACAGACGGGGATGGAATTCCTGTCAGCCCAGAAGGTGGATGGGAGTGAGGGATATAAGAGTAACAAGGAGAATATTGCACCTTTCTAGTTGTTCATGTGCGGAATGTCCTTGTGGTTCCTGGCAAGTGGAGCCTATTCTTAAGTCCCTGGAATCTGAGAGTACACTGTTGCTTTAAATATCCGAAATGTTTGATCCACTTGTAAACATTCAAAATGACTGCGCCCTCTGGACAACCAAAATTCCACAGCTCAACCCTTTCCTTCTTCGCTGCTTCCCCTTTTATTCACCAGAGCACCAGAGTAGTCCTCTGTGCAGCCCCTGGCTAGCAGGGCCAATTTTTAGGTTAGTTTTTAGGTCCTAACACCACTTGGCAATATTCAAGCTCTCTGTGCTGTCAGGATCACTAACAGACCACAACTCTGTATGTCTCCTTTTTTGCTGTTTTCATGCATCTTCTTCTACTAATTGGAGTTTAATCCACTTCTATATCCTTTTCTTCAAAGCTCAGAGCTCTAGGATTACCTTCTGTACCTATGTTAATTGGTTCCCCTTTTCTTTGTTGAAGAGGGTCTGTACAGTCTGTCTGCCTATTCTGCCATCTTACTGGAACTCCTGCTATTGGGTTTTATGTTTAGATTTTTGATCCGTCTTGAGTTTGTTTTTGTGTATGGTATGAGGTATAGATCTTGTTTCATTTTTTTTTGCAAATGAGTTCTAGCCCTTTGTCAAAGATCAGCTATCTGTTGTTGTTGTTATGTTATGTGTCGTCGAGTTGGACCTGACTCATAGTGACCCCTCCTTGGGTTTCTGAGGCAGTATCACTACGGAAGTAGATTGCCCCATCTTCCTTCCGAGGAGTAGCTGGTGAGTTTGAACCGCCAGCCTTCTGGTTAGCAGTCAAGTGCCTTAGGCACTACGCTACCAGAGCTCCTCAGCTGTCTGTAGGTGAATGAACATATTTTTGGACTGTCAGTTCTGTTCCGCTGGTCTGTGTGTCTATCAGTGTACCAATACCAGGTTTTGACTGCTGTGGCTGTATAGCTGGTTTTAAGATCTAGAAATGTGGGCTCTCCTAGTTTTTATTTCTTCTTCAGTCATAGCTTTGCTTATCCATGCTGTTTTTCTTTTCTATATAAAATTAGCAATTGATTTTTCCATGTCCTTAAAGAATGTTGATGGAATCTGGATTGAGATTGCATTGGATCTACAGATTGTTTTGGGTAGTGTTTGGGTTATCTAGTGCCACTATAACAGAAATACTACAAATTGAATAAACAGGGATTTATTTTCATACAATTTAGAAGGTTAAATGTCCACACTCAAAGGGCTATATTTAGGGACTGGGTTAAAACCCTTAGACCTTGGGCGTCAGCTCTGCCTCTTGCTCCTGGCCCATTTATGCTGGAAGAGTCTCTTAACTAGCAGCTGCTGGCTGCTGAGCTTGACAAACCCAAGTTTGACAAATAAAATTGCACAGTCCCAAGATTATCAAGCAACATGATAGGCCAGTAGTTCAAGTCCAGAAACAGTCCCAAGATCAGCAGGTAATACGATAGGCTGCTGAATGAAGACTTAGCTACTACATGCAGGGTCTAGACATGCCAAAAAGCTTGAGACCTTTCCCAAAGCTTCTCCTTATACACAGGAAGCAGACCACATCCCTAAGGCAGCTGCTCAGCTGCTCACAGTAGATTCCACCATGGAGCTGATTACCAGTCTCATCGTGGGGAATAACTACATCCAGCTGCCCAGCCACCCAAAACCAGGCCCAGCCAAGTTGACTCATAACCTTAACTACCACATATAGTATTGACATTTTTACAATGTTCAATCTTCCTATCCATAAGCATGAGATATTCTTCCATTTTTATAGGTCTCTTATATTTTCTTGTAGTAGTGTTTTGTAGTTTTTTCTTTTTTTGTGTGTGTGTCCCTGGTAAGATTTATTCTTAAGTATTTTATCATCTTGGTAGCTATTATAAATGATACCATTTTCCTTATTTTCTTTTCAGAGATCTCTTGTTGGTGTACAGGAATCTAGCTTATTTTTCTATGTTGATCTTTATCCTGCCACTTTACTGAAACTTTTATTTAGTTCCAGCAGTTTTCTTGCTGAGTTGCTTGGGTTTTCTATGTATAGTATCATGCCATCTTCAAATAGAGATAGTTTTACTTCTTCATTGCCAATTAGAATGCCCTTTATTTCTCGTGCTTGCCTTGTTGCCCTAGCTAAGACTTCCAATACAGTGTTGAATAGAAATGCTGATAAAAGGCATCCTTGCCTGGTTCCCATTCACAAGGGGAATGCTTTGAGTCTCTCTCCATTGAGAATAATGTTGGCTGCTGGTTTTGCATATATGCCCTTCATTTTGTTGAAGAATTTCCTTTCTATTACTATTTTGCTGAGAATTTTTTTTCATGAATGCATGCTGGATTTTATCAAATGCTTGAGTCAATCTCCTCTGAGATATAAAAGGGATTAAACAAGTGAGCAGAGATCAGAGGGACCTACTACCTCTAAGAATGAAGAGCCAGGAGCAGAGCATATCCTTTGAACCCAGGGCCCCAGTGCTGAGAACATCCTAGACCCAGGAGAAGATTGATTCCAAGACACATGAAGATCCCCCAGGAACCTCAGGCCCACAGATGCTGAAAGGAGAAAAGTACCTTCTTTCTAAACTATTAAATCAACACAGAGAGAAAGCCTTCCCTAACTAGTGCCTTGAATTTGGACTTCTAACCTCTTAAACTTTGAGAGAATAAATTTCTGTTTGTTAAGGCCATCCATTTGTGATATTTCTGTTATAGTAGCACTAGATAACTATGACACAGTTTGGTATCAGAAAAGTGGTACTGCTCTAACAGATATCTAAAATGTGGAAGTGGTTTTGGAATTGGATAATAAGTAGAGGATGGAAGAGTTTTAAGATGCCTAATGGTAAAAGCCTGGATAGCCTCGAAGAGATTGTAGAATTATGGATGTCAAAGATAATTCTAGTGAAGGCTATCTGCTTGACTAATAAAAATATAATTAATATTTTTTGATAGGCATTATATAACCTTAAGTACAGCCTACCCAATGCCATCAAAGAAATTTTATACACTTGTAGAAAAGATAAAAATAAATGGTGGAAATACATTTTACCTCTTTTATGGGTAAATGGGAGATATTAAGGTTTTATTTAGAGTCACCTACTTGGCCAATTGAGTGGGTACATTATTAAACCAAACCAAACCAAACCCACTGCTGTAGAGTTGATTCCAATTCATAGTGACCCCCACTGGATTTCTGAGTGGCTTGTGGGTTTGAACCACCAACCTTCTGGTTAGCTGTCAGATGCCTTAGCTATTGTGCTGCCAGAGTTCCTGGGTACTCCTGTTGTTGTTGTTGTTGTTGTTATGTGCCGTCGAGTCAGACCCGACTCATAGCAACTCCTCCTTGGGTTTCTGAGGCAGTATGACTATGGAAGTAGATTGCCCCATCTTCCTTCTGAGGAGTGGCTAATGGGTTTGAACCGCCAGCCTTCTGGTTAGCAGTCGAGTGCCTTAGCACTATGCTACCAGAGCTCCCCCTGGGTACTCCTTGTTGTTGTTGTTGTTACTCCTACGTGTGTCAAAAAGTAGGAACTCAATAAATATTGACAGAATTAAATTGAATTACAATAATATTTTATTAATTGTTTTAGTCAAGCAGATATCCTGATTATTGACATCATCCTGCTTATTTTATGATTAACTCCATAGAAAAGTATAACCCTATATATACTCAGTACTAGATTGCCATCTATTACCTAATTTTGACAGTAAATCTTTAAAATAGTTGCTGTCATATGGTATGAGATATTAACTCATTCTTTTAAGTAATTGAAATAGTTAATGAAAGCAATAACTTTACCAGTGCCTTTTCCTGTCATCTCTTGGAGTTTAGAAATTTGAAGGGATTTAGATGCTTTAACTATATTTTTAACTGAAGGCAATATCAGACAATATATCACTTCTTAATTATCCATTTTTACTGTTATAATAGATATACAGTTTATCACCATAATAGAAAAATGTTATGCTTAATTATCAGAAGTTTATAGGATATGTTTTCTTGCTTAATTATAGCTTTCTTTTCTTCAAGCTGTACAAGATATCAGGTGTATATCACATCTTGTAGTGCGCATTTGTCAGTTGTTGACTGCTCTGCACCAATATCTCTTTCTACCTGCACCCTAGTTGTTTTAGGGGGATTTATTCTCTCCTATTGTGTGTGGTCTTGATAAGATACTAACTACAGGTATTTGCTCTTTCATTTTAAACTCTAAAATGATTCCTGTAGGCTTCTTCTATCAGATCCTTTCTCCTGTAACTCATATACTATCAGAGGTAGGCATATTCACCACCTGTCTGTCAATTTATTGTACTATGGGGGCTTGCATATTGTTATGATATTGAAAGCTATGACACTGATATTTCAAATATCATCATGGTCACCAATGGTCGACAGGTTTCAGCAGAGCTTCTAGACTAAGACAGACCAGGAAGAAAGGCCTGGTGATCTAATTCTGAAAATTAGCCTATGAAAACCCTATGTATCACAACAGATTATCGTGCAATATAATGCTGGAAGATGAGCCCCCAAGGTTGAAAGGCACTAAAAATATACAACGGCCATGGCAATGGGCTCAAGCATTGTGGAGATGGCACTGGACTGGACAATGTTTCATTCTGTTGTACATGGGGATGCCATGAGTTGGAACCAACTCAATGACAACTAACAAAAACAATATGGAACTCTGAGTCTTGAGTAGAATTATTCAAGGTTAAATAAACTGTGCAAGCTTCTGTGTGCCAATGTCAGCATCTGGACTAGGTTGATAGCACTTCCTGCTACAAAGACATTCTGGCCACACCTGGTTCTGTCTGTTCCAAGACTAGTTTTTAATCTCTTCTTCCAATTTGTTCCCTGCCCTCCATACACTTTCAATTAATCCTTCCCTTTTCTGCTTATGCTTGTCGAGCCAGTTTCTCTTGCTTGCTGCCTTAGAACCCTAACTGATTCACACAGCTTGGGCAAACACACGAAGTAGAAGAAACACTGAACCAAGAATCAAGGGGTACAAATTACTGTTGTAGCTTTGCAACCAAGTTGCTCTGAAACCCAGGAAAATTCACCTGATGTCTCTGGACTGGAATGTACTCATCTGTGAAGGCAATAGACCATATAACCTCCAAGCTTCAATTTTAAAAACAGCTCTATCAGTTATGTTATTATTAGTTGTAGAATACTAACAATAAATAATAATACTCTGGTTAAATAAGAACTGTTATAGAATTTTCACTTGATGTTTCAACACATGAGATGCTATGAGTATTCCAAAGCTGTTAATCCTTTACTGAACATTTACTCTGTAGGTCATCTCTTGGGTGGGGTGACCAGACATTGGAACATTTTCTTACAATAGAGAAAGTAAAAGAGCATGTAATTGCCTGTTCTTGGAAAATATTACCTCATCTCATTATGGTGTTATGACAGAGCCAGCCTCAAAGGTGATTGATGGAACTGGCTTTAGATTCAGAGTGTAGGAAATGCTGACACGTTACATTGAAATCAAAATCCAGTCCAGTCAGCATATATTACTGTGTGTAAGGCACCCTGCCTTTGGGAGGGTATATGCTGGTTGTAAATTTGAGGTATGTGTGCACATTCTCTGATTTAGTAGTGTTTGTCATTTAATGTTTCCCACTGAACGTTTCCTAAAATTTCTAGGCTTTCTTTTCCTTGGGTTTGGTTTAATCAAATCTGCACTATTCTAATGTGAATTAGCACTTTCAGTGACCCATAATGGTACAAAGATCAACTGCCATTTGCTTCAGATTTGAATTTGAATTTGTAGTTATTACACTGGCCTTGTATTTTACAGCTCGATAACTCAGTAAATAATACTATAGTAACACAGCATCTAAAAGAAGTTTGACAACTGTTCAGACATTTTTAATCATTTATACAATTAATCTGGATTCTACAAAATACTTGCTAAATCTGCTTTGAGATCACAGTGACCCCCATGGTTTGCTTGACTTCCTAGACTCAAGCATATTCTTTCCATTTGGCTTTGGGTAGATACTTAGTTTCCTGAGATGATGGACCACTTGGCTTAGTGTCTTATCTCAAAAAAGTTTAACTTGTCAGATTTTTGCAGTAGCTTCCCTCTCATTCATAATAAAAGATAAAAGTCAGAGAATGGCCTGGAAGACCCTTCTGTTTTATTTCCTTTACCTCTCCATGTTACCTCTTCATCTTCTCCCATCTTCTCTTGTTCAAGCCAGTCTAGGCACACAGGCTCTCTTGCTGTTCCTTGAACATGCTGAACTGGTAACTATTTGAGGGACCTTGCCTCTCTGCTACTGGGAACTCCCTTCTTCCAGTTGTCATGCCCTTTAGGTCTCTATCCCTGTATCATTTTATAAGGGAGGTCTTTCCTAAGCACCCTATATAAATTGTAAACCTCCCTCCTATTAATTAACTTTGTAGATTAATTTATTCTATAGATTTATATTATTACCATATGATATCCTTGCCATATTATATGTGTATATTATTATCTGTTTCTTCTACTTAAAAGTAGGCTTCATGAGGGCAGGAACTTTGTTTTGTTCACTGGAACATGAATTTATATACATATAAATTCCTAGGGTCTGGAACCATTTCTAGTACTCAATACATGTTCGTGGAGTAAATGTTAAACATTGAATGTCATAGCTTAATTAGGAAATATTTGCATAGATGCCCACAATAAACTATCAGATTCCAGGTACAGAGAGTGGGCACTGGAAAATATTGTTAAATAAATGGCCAGTCTTCCTGACATTCTCTTGTTTAACCTAGTGAGTAATTCTGGTGTTCCCACTACCTAGAATGGCATTTACCCATATGGTAGGTTGTCAAGGTACACACATTGTTCTATCTCACGTTACTTCTCTTCTCTAATTCTGTGCTTTTTCTCGCATCAGTTCCAAAACCTTTTCTCTGCACTTGACTTCAGCCCTAGAATGCTATTTATTGATGGTAGTAGAAACTCTGAAAGCCTGCTAACATTCTTGCTTGTAACTGCAAAATAGGAATTTTTTTGGCTTATTATTATTATTATTCATTGTGATTTGGGTAAAAGTTTACACAGTGCATTCACTTTCCATATAACAGTTCATATACATTTTGTTCCATGGCACTGACTACAATCTCCGTAAGGTCACAGTTCTCTTCCCACTTCTTCCCTGTGGTTGCCTCTTCCCTGTAAACATCTTTTCTATGGATTCCTGCCCTCTGAGCTATCTTTCTGGGCAAATACTGCCCTTGTGATATCCCATGATTGATTGTTCTGGGGAGTGTACCTCGCTGGTATAAATATTCACCTTATATGCCTGTCTATTGTTTGGCTAGAAGCCATAGCAGTGAGTTCAATTCCAGGCCCAAAGGGTGACTAGGGGCCATAGTCTCAGGGATTTTATCAGTCTCTATCAGACCAGTAAGCCTGGTCTTTTTTATGATTTTGAGTTTTGTTCCACATTTTTCTCCCACTCTATCCAGGATCTCCTCCACTGATCCCTTTCTTAGTGGTTAATTTTAGTAGCCGGGTACCATCTAGTTCTTCAGGTCTCATGGTCATGTAGGCTGAGGATCGTACGGTCTACTAGTCCTTTGGACTAATTGTTTCCAAGCATCTTTGGTTTTCTTCATGCTTTTTGCTCTGGACAAGGAGAGACCAATTGTTTCATCTTAGATGACCACTTAAAAGCTTTTAAGACCCTAGTCGCTACTCGTGGGAGCTCTGGTAGCATAGTGGCTAAGACACTTGCCTGCTAACCAGACGGCTGGCGGTTCAAACCCACCAGCCACTCCTCGGAAGGAAGGTTGGGCAATCCTACTTCCGTAGTGATACTGCCTCGGAAACCCAAGGAGGGGTCGCTATGAGTCGGGTTTGACTTGACGGCACATAACAACAACAACAACAACAGTCGCTACTCAACAAAGTAGGATGTAGAACAGTGTTTTTCTGTAGTATGTTATGCCAATTGAGCTTGATGTTCTCCACAGCCATGGTCCTGATTTCATGGGCCCAACAACTCACTTCCTTGGGGTGGTTGGCTGTGGTTAAGAAGTTATCATTACTTTGCCCCCTGTTAGATCTATTATATATATGGACATTCTTATAGCATATACAAATACATATGCAGAAATATCATGTTTTTTTAGCTTATTTTTTAAATGATTTTTTTCTTTCTTTTCTCATGAGATGTCATCTTGCACAAATTTTTTTCTAATTTGATAAATATGCATTGGAGAGTGAAAAGCAACAAAGACTGTAGTAAACACTATGCATAATCTTACCACCTTTTAATATCTCCTCTGTATTTCTTCTAGTCTATACTTCTATACATATATGTATATGAATTTATATTTTTTCCTCACAGAAATGAGAATGTACTATATATATAGTATTCTGTTATTTTCTTCTTAATTTAAGACTTTGTTTTAGTAACTTGTTGGAAACAGGATTCTAATAATTGCATAATATGGATATATTGTAACTTATTGAACAATTGTTTTTTGCTTGACATTTGAGTTTTAAAATTTTTCACTTTTTAAAATGATTAAATATCTGTTAACAGTGGATTGATAGAGGATTTCTTAGAAGTGGAATTACTGGGTCAAAGGGCATGATCTTTTTAAAGGTTTGACATATATTACTAAATTGTTTTTCAGAAATGTTCACCTATTTTTTATGCCCTCTGGTGGTATATAAATCATTCCATTGCACTGAATTAAAAAAAAAAAAAAACACCAAAAGTAGGATTTTAAATGTATGTAATGCCTGAGTTTTTCCAGGCCACATCATCCTGGTGATAAAAATCAGGTTGTTCTAATAGAAATAAATAGTATTGCTCTGGTTTAAAATCCCAACTCGCTTGCCAGACCCTTCATAGTGTTCCCCAGGGGTCTTCTGCTGCTCATGAGAAAGTCCCACCACCAGCTTTTAGTGCAGAGGTTTCCAGGATCCTCAAAGATGTGTGAAGCGGTCCTCAACTACAACCAGAGCCCACCATCAATCCACCCCCTGCCAGCAACACTACATCTGCTGCTGTGAGAACCAGAAGGTCTGAGGCTGGGTACTAGGCTGGAGGACATCTAGAGTCTTTGTGCCAAAATTGTCCCCTGTTCATCAAAGCCAACTGTATGTATGCCATGTTGCTATGCTGGAGCCAGGGACACCACTTATCCCGGTGCCATCTTCAGAGAGGCAGAGTCTGAAGTCCATTAGTAATAGTAACCGACGTATGCGGAACATTTACTATGTGCCAAGCACTTTACTTATTTAATACTCATAAGAGCTCTGTGAAATGGATACTATTATTACCTACATTTTTTAGATGGCCAAAACAGAGTCTTTGAAAGGGTTGAGAACCATGCAAGATCACACATGCAAGTATATAGTCCAGATGAGGCATTATGATTCCGGAATCAGTACACTTAATGTCACCACTATGTTGGGTTAAAGTAGGAAAGAACCCTTTTTCTCACCTTTGCCATTTAGAGCTCATTATCTTCTGTTAGTTTTCATTTAAAAAATGCTAACTATGGCTTTGTTCAGTTTTTACTTACTGTGCCAGGGACGATTCTGAAAGTTAGCCTCAATTAATAGCAGAATCAGAGCTAACTTTGTCCTCTGGTTCCACCTGGATATCATGATTGGATTTGATTTCATCCCTAAAACAGGTAACAAAATCTGAGAAAATTTGTTCATCTGTATAACCTAAATTAAAACAATTAGGGTGATGATTATTTTTGAAAGCTGACTCAGGGTTAGGGTGAGAGCAAGTAAGCAATCGGCAACCTTCTCCCCAGCCCCATTTCAATCAGAGTGGCCCCACTTTTGCATTTTATTTGTTTTACATTTTGGACTTCCTGGTGTGATTTCTTTTGAAGAAAGCATGCTGGTGCTTTCGAAAGAGGTGGAAATCCCAAATCAAGAGAGAGTCTTTGTTGATCTTTCTTCCTCCTCCCTTTAATGATAGAGTATGTTGGCGCTCAGTGAGGACTGTAAGCCTGGCTACAGCCTCACAGGGATTTTGTCAAGAAGGATAGTATATTTTGACAAGGACCAACATGGAGGCCTTATTCCTTGGCCTTCTGGATGAAAGTTGACTTCCGGGCAAGTATGCCTTTGATTTTTTTTTTTTTTTAACCCTAGTTTCTCTTTTGAAATATGAAGACAAACAAGACTCTCTTTTAAATTCTTTCTATTGTCTTTGGTTGTTTCTCTTTTCTCAATAGGTAAAATAAAATGCAATTAAGACATCAGCTACCTTTGATACTGGTTGTTTAAAAAGCTATAGCATGTTCATCAAACACAGTTGTGTGGTATGATGGTGAAGGTACTGTGTCTACTTGATTAGGCCATGATTCTCAGTGGTCTGGCAAATATGATATAATTATCCTTCATTTTGTGATCTGATGTGAGCAGCAAATCAATTGAAAAGGGAGTTTCCTTGGGGGTGTCACCTGCATCCAATATATATAGGTATTTTAGCAATGCTCGTGCACTCTTGATCTACATCCAATTTGTCATCCCCTGACCTCCAGTACTTGGGATGTGAGCCAGCAGCCTGTTGTTCGATCTGCCAGTTTTGAGTTTGTAACCTCTGCAAACTTGTGAGTCAGAAGGAGCCTCCAGCCTGACAGCAGACCCATGGACTTAGGACTTGCCATCCTCCACAACTATCTGAGCCATTTTCTTGAAATAAATGTCTCTCTCTATATTTATGTATATGCTTCACTGGTTTTGCCTCTCGAGAGAACCCAGGCTAAGACATATGATTACCGGGGCCACATGGAATTCTGATTCACCAAAGGGACTGCTGTTCAGGCGGTGGCCCTGCCAGGACTTGTAGACTTGGGGTGGCACAAGCAGTGAGGAATTTTGCTGCAACTGTGCTTTCAAAACTGTGAGAGCAACATCACTTTATGATTCCCATAAACCTTCTTTCCCATTACCATTAGCAGTGAAAACTGAATTTAAAGAGGGTGAAAGTATGTGCCGATAAAAAATTGAAAATATTTTATTGCTTGGTTAGGTGCTTTTCAAGTTGAGTATCTTATAAATCTAGGGTAAAATGTTGTGATACAAATTTGTAAATACCTCTTTACATTTAAAAATAAGCAGCTCAACAGGTGCTATGTGAATGTTGTGTAAAATGTAACATCAGAAGAAATAAATCTCAGCTCATTTCAGAATGAAAAACACTGGAGAAATTTTTCTTATATTTGATCTGTTAAAGTAATAACAAAACAAATCTCTTAAAAGTATATTCTGCGCCCATGCACATCGTCATCTTCCACAGGAAATGATCTTTTTTGCTTCTGAGTGAGTTGATTTCCCAGTAATTATTGTCCCATCAGTTTCTTGATTTTTTTTTACTATCATTTTATCCTGATGGCTATTTTTTACTTCAAAGAGTTGGGAAATGAATTTCTCAGTGTCTGGCTCTGTAACCACCCATCATAAACACCAGAAATGTTTACTGAATACACAAATGAAAGTAGGCATTTTAAAGTCAACTGAAAATCAGTAGGTTGAAGCATTTATTTGAAGTCCATTACTTTACTACTTTTGAAATTGAATTCTATTTTCTGAGTTGGCAACCTTTTAAAACTCTGGATACATACATAAATTCTCATACTTTGTATCACACTGATTCTTTTACACTTATGAAAGAACAAACAGGCTATTTTGGTGTGACTCTTTTGAAGTTCAGACTTAGAAAGTTGAAATAGGTCAGAGCAAACACATAATATCTAGCTACGTAATTCCTTACGTATGTCCATTTTTAAGTATTGCAGCATTTAATTTTTATTTGGTGTAACCACTTAGAGGACTCTGAGGCCCTGTAGGATGCAGAATTCATTCTGTAGGAATGACCATTTTGAAATAAGGGTCAACCTGGAGAGCAAATAACTTCCTGTCCCTGAAACTCAGCTATTAGAGATATATATCTCTAGAGAGAACCAGACTACTGTTACTATTTCTGACTTCAAAGTATATCAATGATAGAATAGATTTCAACACATGGAATTGAGATTTGTAATACAGGCATACAACACTTTCATGCCAAGTGATCAGTTCCCTGAAACCAGTATTATATATAAAAAGAAAAGAAAAGAAAAAACTGCCATCGAGTCGATTCCGACTCAGTGACCTTCATTGGGTTTCCGAGGCTATAAACCTTTACTGAAGTAGATTGTCCTATCGTCCTTCCGCATAGCATCTGGTGGGTTTGAACGGCCAACCTTCTGCTTAGCAGTCAAATGCTGTAGGCATTACACCATCAGAGCTCCTTAAGTATAAGTTATATTTAATTAACATACTGTAAACAGATTGTTTACCACATTAGAGTTAGAACACTCACCTCTGTAGGTATTTTACATATTTAGCTGTTGCATGATTCTCCTAAATTTGTATTCATCTTCTCCCTAGTTAACTGTACTCTGCAATTTTATCTTCTCATGAGATGTCCAATCTAATTTGGGGTAGCTTCAGTAGTTTAGGATAATCTAGGATAGTTCTTCATCACAAGGAATTGACATTTTATTCTTTAACTTGAGATAGATGCTGGCTTGCAAAGACATTTTTTGTAGGGAGGGTAGGACTGGTGAGTAGAATTTGAAGTGAGACTAATTTTTATTACAGAGAACTTCATACTGGTCAGACTATGCTGGCGTGAAGTAGCCTGCTTCAGACTGGTGGTGGTAGAAATGAGTTCTTTATTACCGTAAGGGTCCAAGCCCCTTCAGACATCTCTTCTGAACTCCACATGTATATCAAATTGTGTACTTGTTATGCCCACTTGGATGTCTAAATGTCATCTCAAACTCAGCGTATCTAATCCCAAACAATTGATTTCTTCTTCCAGTCCTGCTCTCCAACAAGTTTCATATAGTAAATGACTCTGACCATAATGTAGCATCAAAACTCAACCAGTTTCCTGAGGGATAAGAATGAGGATCATCACAAAGCTGAATTCTATAGGGTGGTGGTCAGATAAATATATCTTCACTCTCTGGCTTACCATTTCTGACATAGCCTCCCCCTCTTCCATGGCATTCTCTACTTTTCTTTTGGGTTCAATAATTCATTACAATGGCCACACAGAACTTAAATACCAAATCACAGTTAGATGGTCTATTAGGGAAGTAACAAGCTACCATTTGGGGTCAGGATCAACTTGGAAGTAACAGGAACAACTTAGGATCAAGATCAGGATCGGGAAGCACATAGGTGAGGTTTGGAAAGCTCCCTCAAGGTAGAGAGCAAATCTCTCCCTTTTTTGGTGCAGGAGAGCTTCCAATCAGAAAAAATCTTTTAGGCCTTTCTCTGACATGCAACCAGGCAGGTTCTCCTCTCGATGCCCTCAGGACCAGCCTCCTCTTGGCCTTAGGGTTATAGTTCTCAGCAGAGCTGGGGCATCTGCTGCTGCCAAAGGCAGGCCAACTCAGTCCTCACCCCCCACTGCCTTCAGCATCTCTGTGCATGCCCCTTCTTGGCTGTGCAGGTCTCCTCTTGGCCATGCTGGCAGGCCCTTCTCTCAGCCATGTTAGCCTCCTTTCAACTTTATAGGCTGTACACTACTAACTGGCCCAGCTCATAGCCAGTGTAACAGCTTGCTCAGCTTTCTTAGCTACTTTCCTAGCAGCGTCTTTCTGATGTCACCATTAGCTCAGCTGCAGGGCCCCTTCCAGGCCTGTTACCGTGTTTCTGCCATAGGGCTCCTTCCAGACTCCTCACTGTCTTCATTGTTATAGCGCTTGACCAGTGTTCAGCTCTTTTAAGAGGTTTCTTGCCTCCTCTCTCTGTTTCTCTTCTCTTCACTCTTCTTACCTCTAAAAAAAAAAAAAAAAAAAAAAAACAACCTCTATGGGGTTGGCTGCTTATATAACCAACAAACGAACAAACGCACTGCCATGGAGTTGGATCTGACTCATAGTGACCCCTCTTTGGGTTTCTGGGACAGTATCACTACAGAAGTAGATTGCCCAACCTTCCTTCGGAGTAGTGGCTGGTGGGTTTGAACTGCCCACCTCCTGGTTAACAGTCAAATATGCCTTAGGCACTAAACCACCAGAACTCCTTCTATAAGCAAACACCTTACAATTTCAAGACACCTTGTCAATTTCAAGGCACAACCCGCCCAGTAGGACCATGAACTCACCAATCCCTGTGATGGACTACACCTCACTCAATTTGCATAATAAACCAACTAGTCCATGCAAGGTGCATAGAATAGATTAATCACAGGTCAGACTGCAGCCAATGCTAGAGGAAAATGTATCAAATCATCAGTTTGTTACAACTTACCTAGGAAATGTCAATCAACCTGGACAAAAGTAACAAACCCTCTGAACTAGGAAACGACCTGAGAGTCCCTCCTCCTCCCAAGGTGCTCCTTCAAAGAACTAGGGAAGATAACTCTTCAGGCTTCAGGGGAAAAATAAGATGTTTTTCCAAAGAAGATGAAAAAAGGCTACATGAAGGAAGTCAGTTCATCATTCTTCTTCTTTCATTGTGATTTGGGTGAAAGTTTACAAATTCGCTTTGCATACAGCAGCTCACATACACTTTGTCTCATGACACTGCCTGCAATTTCCCACAGTGCAACAGCTCTGTTCCCACTTCCTCCCCATAGTTACCTCTTCCTTGTGTCTTTCCCTCCGTTCACTCCTCCCTGTGCATACACAGCCCTTCTGTTCTCCCATGATTACCATTCTTCTTTTTAAAACCCTCCTATGGCTTCCCATCTTACCTTCTGTTCACTTTGCATGGAACTTTCTTCCTCCATAAAGCCTTACTTTCTTGGCTTCTGCTCAAATAACACCTCTTCAGAGAATCTCTCCTTGACCACAATATCTCCTTGGTAGCCTTCCTTTGTACCCTCCCTATCATTCTCTATCCACTTTACCTACTCTATTTTCATAATAAACTGATATCACCATGTGACATATATTCATTTAATTGATAGTTGTTGGTTTCCTCAACTAAAATTTAAGCTTTCTGGGGACAGAGAATTTATTATATTTACTGCTCTATCCTTAGTGCCTGGAATCGTTCATTGCCCATAGTAGGTGTTCAATTAATAAATGCTCAATAGATATAAATACTTAAACAATAATGAAGATTTAAGTTGAACAAGGAAATAAAGAGTGAAAATGTAGCATTAGCTATGTGTATAAAAGGCAAAGGAATAGGGACAATGCTTAAGAATTTTTCATAGTAAAGGAAAAGAAATTAAGGGATTTCATGTCTGTTTGTGTGATTGTCTGCTCAAAGCAGAAATCTTTTTGTGAACCTCACATAGTCATTATGCACATATTCTCTCTTGACCTTCAAAAGGAAGTGTAAACTTCAACAGCATTAATTGTAATCAGTATCCCCAGAGAAAAGAGACTCCTAGACACCTCATATACCAGAAATGGTTGACACTGATTGATTGGTAGATGGCCAGAGATGAGGATCAATAATTGGTTTTTTCACTGTAGTTGTTGTTGTCAGGTGTTGTCAAGTCAGCTGCGACTCATAGTGATTGTATTTGGAACAGAACGAAACACTGCTGGGGAATGAGCCAGCCTCACAATCTTTTCTATTCCAGAGTCAGCGATTGCAGCCACTGTCAGTCCATCTTGCTGAGGCTCTTCCCCTTTTTTGTTGACCCTCCACTTTACCAGGCATGGTATGCTTCTCCAGAGACTGGTCCCTTCTGACAACATGACCAAAGTAGGTGAGATGAAGTCCGGCATCTCACTTCCAAGGAGCATTCTGGCTGCACTTCTTCCAGGGCAGATTCGTTAGTTCTTCTCGTAGTCTAGGACTTTCAGTGTTTTTTGCCAACACCACAACTCAAAAGCATCAACTCTTCTTCTGTCTTCCTTGTTCATTTTTCCATTCTCACATGCAGATGAGGTGACTGAAAATACCATGGCTTGGGTTAGGAGCACTTTAGTCTTCAAGAAGGCATCTTTGCTCTTCAGCACTTAAAAGAGATTTTTTGCAGGAGATTTGCCCAATTCAATACGTCTTCTGATTTGACTGCTGCTTCTATTGGTGTTGATTGTGGAACCAAGCAATTGAAGTCTTTGACGACTTAAATCTTTTCTCAATTTATCGTGATGCTGCTTGTTGGTCCAGTTGTGAGGATTTTTGTTTTCTCTATGTTGAGATGTAATCCATACTGCAGATTGCAGTCTTCAATCTTCATCAGTAAGTGCTTCAAGTCATCCTCACTTTCAGCAAGCAAAGTTGTGCTGTCTGTGTATCGCAGGCTGTTAATGAGCCTTCCTCCAATCCTGATGCCACATTTTTCTTCATATAGTCCAGCTTCTCGGATTATTTGCTCAGCATACAGACTGAATAAGTATGATGAAAGGATACAACCCTGACACACTCGTGTCCTGATTTTAAACTATGCCATATCCCCTTGCTCTGTTCAAACAATAGCCTCCTGATCTATGTACAGGTTCCTCATGAGTACAATTAAGTGCTCTGGAATTCCCATTCTTCTTATGTTATCCATAATTGGTTATGATCCACATTCTAACGCTTTTGCATGGTCAATAAAATACAAGTAAACATCTTTCTGGTATTCTTTGTTTTCAGCCAAGATCCATCTGACATCAGCTGTGATATCCCTTGTTCCACATCCTGTTCTGAATCCAGCTTGCATTTCTGGAAGTTCTCTATCTATATACTGCTGCAACTGTTTTTGAATTATCTTCAGCAAGATTTTACTGAAATGTGATGTTAATGATAATATTTGATAATTTCCACATTCTGTGGGATCACCTTTCTTTGGAATGGGTACAGATATGGATCTCTTCTAGTCAGTTGGCCAGGTAGCTATTTTCCAAATTTCTTGGCAAAACCAAGTAAATGCCTCCAGTGTGTCATCCATTTGTTAAAACATTTCAGTGGGTATTCCATCAATTCTTGGAGCCTTGTTTTTCACCTATTCCTTCAGTGCGGGTTCGACTTCTTACTTCATTATCCTTAGTTCTTGATCATATGCCACCTCCTGAGATGGATGAACATTGACCGATTTCTTTTCGTATAGTGACTCTGTGTATTCTTTCCATCTTCTTTTGATGTTTCCTGCATCATTCAATATATTGCCCATGAAATCTTTCAGTATTGCAACTTGACTCTTAAATTTTTTCCTCAGTTCTTTCAATTTCTGAAATGCTGAGCATGTCCTTTTTGATTTTCTAACTCCAAGTCTTTGTACATTTCATCATAATAATTGACTTTGTCTTTATGAGCTGCTCTTTGAAATCTGTTCAGCTCTTTTGTCCTGTCATTTCCTCCATTTGCTTTAGCTACTCTCTGCTCTAGGGCAAGTTTCAGAGTCTCTTCTGACATCCATTTTGGTCTTTTCTTCCTTTCCTTTCTTTTTAATAGCCTTTTGCTCTCTTCTTGGATGATGTACTTGATGTCTTCTCACATCTGGTTTTCAGTCATTAGTGATCATATGGTTGTCTGATTGACAATGGCCCAAACCAGTCCATTTCAGCTCACTGATGCCTAGGATATTGATCTTCATGCATTCCATTTCATTTTTGACAACTTTGAATTTTCTTAGATTCATACTTCGAACATTCCGTGTTCCAATGGATGTTTGCAGCTGTTTCTTCCCATTTTGAGTTGTGCCACATCAACAAATGGAGGTCCTGAAAGCTTAACTCCATTCATGTAATTAAGGTTGACTCTACTTTGAGGAGGCAGCTTTTCCCCAGTCGTATTTTGAGTGCCTTGCAACCTGAGAGGCTCATCTTCCGGCACTATATCAGACAATGTTTCTAGGCTATTCATAATATTTTCCAGTAATATATCAGACGGTGTTTCACTCCTATTCATAATGTTTTCGCTGCGCAATTCTTTGAGAAGTAGATGGCCCCTTCTTCCAGGTCTGTGTTAGTCTGGAAGCTCTGCTGAAATCTGTCCACCATGGGTGACCCTGCAGGTATTTGAAATATTGGTAGCATAGCCTCCAACCTCACAACAACACAGAAGCCACCACAGTACAACGAAGTGACAGACGAGTGGTTGGTTTTATTCCTAGGTCAGTCTTATAAGTGGAAGACAGATCCATTTTTTACATCTGGAGGGCAACTAAAGTCTCATTTCCTCTTTTTGACAAATATGTCTTTCCGCTCCAAACCCTTCAGGCCTAGGCTTTCTAACCATGTTGAATTTCAGGGTCTTTGTTGAAACATAGCAAAACTCCTATCTCCATTAAACCTGAATGGGATAACGGAGCCATTTTCTATTTTTTCACTAAGAATGGCAATTTCTTCCCTATTTTCTGCGTTAATTAAATAGCTTTTATCCTGAATAATAATAACTGATGATCTGTACTTTTTTTCCCCTAAAGTTAGTAGTACTATATTCTGTATCCATTTTTTCAATTTATATTAATAACAGAAAAATGGATATTCTCAGAGTGAATATATTTTAAATGCTAGTAGAGAGAGCAATCAATTTTTATTTTTCTTAAAACCTAAATACATCCTCTTACAACTATCATACAATTCAAAACTTGTTGAGAACAAATTTTGTGGAAACTATTTCAGTTTTTGGAGACTCTTGTTTAATGAGTAATACATCAGATAAAAAAAACAAAGTGTCTCTAGATTCCTCAAGAAATGAAGTAATTATTCTTTCAAAGTTATATTTAGTGTCATACATTGAATGGATGAAAGAATGCCTTAAATCCATGCTTGATTTTGGAATGTAATTTAACAACATGTAAAGTATCAGACCCTTTGACCCAGTATCCATACATCTAGGCATCTAAGGGGATAATCACACAAGAGTGAACAGAAGTATATTTTAAATGAAATCAAGGATTTTATTTTACTTGGATCTGCAATCAATGTCCATGGAACCAGCAAACTTTTTTTAATGTATGAAAATTGGAAACATCTCAAACATAGAGCAATAAGAGACTGATTAAATAAGTTATTGCACATATATAAAATAAAATTCTCATGCTGTTAAACTTAATGTAGCTCAGCATATATTGAGATGGAAAGATGTTTCTGACATACTGTTGAGTAAAAAGAGCAGTCAGAAGTGCTCTAAATATGATACCATTTATGTAAAATTATATGCTCTTTAGAGGAACATTCACAAAACTATTGTTTTGTTATTGTTAGGTGCCGGCAAGGCCATCCCAAGTCATAACAACCCTCTGTACAACAGACTGAAACACAGCCTTGTCCTGTGCCATCCTCACAATGATGGCTGTATTTGAGCCCATTGTTGTCATGATTGTGTCAATCCATCTTATTGAGGATCTACTTCATTTTCTCTCTCTACTTTACCAAGCATTATGTCCTTCTCCAGGGACTGGTTCATCCTGATAACATGTCCAAAGTGAGAAGAAGCCTTGCCATACTTCTAAGTAATGTTCTGGCTATACTTCCGATACAGATTTGTTCATTCTTCTGGTAGTCCGTTTTGTAGTCAATATTCTTTCAACACTATAATGCAAAGGCATCAATTCTACTTTGGTCTTCCTTATTCATTGTCCAGGTTTTTCATTCATGTGAGGCTATTGAAAATGCCATGGCTTGGGTCAGGCACCAGGAGCTCTTGTGGCACAGTGGTTAAAGTATTTGGCTGCTAACAAGAGGTGGGAAGTTTGAGGCCATCAGCCACTCCACAGAAGAGAAATGAGACAATCTGCTTCCATAGAGATCTACAACCTTGGGAACCCTATGGGGCAGTTCTGCTCTGTCCTGTAGTGTTGCTATAAGTCAGAATTAACTTGACAGTAGTGGGGTTTTGGTTTGGATTTGGTGCACCTTAGGCCTCAAGGTAGTGTTTTTGCTTTATAACACTTTAAAGTGGTCTTTTACAACAGATTTACCCAATGCCATATGTCCTTTGCCTCTCTCATAAGGTTGGTCTCATTTTCAAAAAGTCCCTAAACTTCTGTTTATCTGGAAATGCCCTAACTTCACCATCACATTTGAGACAGTTTTGCTGGGTATATGATTCTCTTTTTTTTTTTTTTTAAATATTGTGATTTGGGTAAAAGTTTACAGAGCAAATTCATTTTCCATACAGCAGTTCACATACACTTTGTCTCATGACATTGACTGTAATCTCACACAAAGAAACAGCTCTCCTCCCATGTCCTCCCCATAGCCACCTCTTCCCTGTGTCCTTCCCTCCCATGTACTCCTACCCCCAAAGCTGTCTCCCTGTGCATGCACAGTCCTTCTATTCTCCCACGATTGATCCCTCCAAGGAGTTTATATACCTAATGTAAATGTTCAGTTCATATGTCTGTCTTTTGTATGGCTGGAAGTCACAGGAGTGGGTTCAATTCCAGACCTGAAGGGCAGTTAGGAGCCATAGTCTCAGTGGTTCCATCAAGCTCTATCAGACCAGCAAACCTGGTTCCTCCTTTTTTTTTTTTAAATGATTTTGAGTTTTGTTCCACATTGTTCTACTCTATCCAGGATCTCCTACATAGATCCCCCTCCAAGGGGTTGACAGTGGTAGCTGGTCACCATCTAGTTCTTCTGGTCTCATAGTCATATAGGCTGAGAATCACCTGGTGTACCAGTCCCTTGGATTAACTCTTTCTGTGTGTCTTTGGTTTTCTTCATTCTTCTTTGCTCTGGATAAGGAGAGACCCATCATTACATCTAGATGGCCATTTGCAAGCTTTTAAGGTCCCAGTCACTACTTGCTAAAGTCGGATGTTGTGGTATAGTAAATTACTTTGTGTGGCTTTTCTACCCATAAGTCTTTGTAAACTCCAAGGTGGGATTTGCTATGAGCAACTGAGGAGCTCCTGATTGCTGAAGGTGTCCACCTGGAGTATTTCTGTTGGGAGTGGCACAAAACAATGTTCTGGGAGGTGCCCACTCTCTCTCAGGTGCTTAGAGTTCTGATGCCATAATTGGCTAGTTTGACCACCCTGCGGGCTCTAAAGGAGACCTCCTGGAGGCGGAACTCTCTGACTGCTGGTTGAGGAAGACGTGCTGCTGAAAGAGACACGGGCTCCTGAGACACGCGTTGCTGGGAGAGAGACGCAAGAGACATGCATTGCTGAGTGAGACACCGAGGGACCAGCACTGTTGGGAAAGAGACTGTGAGAGACTCTTGGCTGAGGGATGGTGGGCTGGGAGAGAGACTGAGCATTCTTCCTGAACTTGAGTCATAGCCTGGTGCTTCCCTAATAAACCCTGTAATCTGTGAGGCATGTTTGGCCTTGCAGTAATAGGCCTTGGGTTACTGCTGGTAATCCTGTCTTCCTCTTGTGAGATTAGAGGAGGTCAGAACATGTGGCCTCCTCACCGTTTTTGCAGATGTAGAATAATGTTTGGTGTAGTATGTTATGCCAGTTGAGCTTGATGTCCCCTGAGTCCATGATCTCAAGCCCACAGGCCCAACCTACTTGCTTCCTCTGGGTAGCTGGCTGTGGCCAATAAGTGACCACATCCTTTCCCTTGTCACCTCTACTATGGGTATATAATTCTTGGTTGGCAATTATTTTCTTTCAGGGTTTTATATGTGTCATCCCACTGCCCCCTTGACTGTGATTTCTGCCAAGAAATCAGAGCTTAGTCTTATTGGTTGCCCTTAGTAGGTAACTTTTCATTTTTCCCACACTGTTTTCAGGATACTTTCTTTGACTTTGATTTTGGTGAGTTTGATTATGATATGCCTTGGTGATTTTCTTTTGGAGTCTGTTCTGTTTGGGGTTACTTGAACTTCTTGAATGGATATCTTCCCATCTTTCATCATATCAGTTAGGGAAGTTCTCTTCTAACAAATCTTTAAAAATTTTCTCTGTGCTTTATTTGTCTCTTCCTCTTCTGGAATTCTGATCACTCATAAGTTATTCCTGTTGATGGTGTCCTACATGAATCTTAGAATTTCTTCATTTTGTTTTGATCTCTTTAATGATTGATCCCTTAACAAAGTAGTATTGAGGTATTGGTGTTCAATCTCAGTAATTCTGTCTTCCATTGATTCACTTCTACTCCTTTCCCCAATCAATGTGTTATCTGTTTCTGAAATCTCAGTATTAATGTTCTGGATTTCTATTTGTTGTTTTCATATGGTTTCTAATTTTTGATTTATTTCATCAATTTGTTCCTGTTCTGTTTTCTTAAATTGTTCTGGAGTTTTGTCTGTGTTTTCCTTAATTTTGTCAGTGTTTTCCTTGATCTGTCTTTCAATCCATTGAAGGTACCTAAATATAATTCTTTGGCATTCCTAAACAGTTCCAATGCTGCTTTTTCCTCAGGCAGGTTTTCTGGGTCTGTAGCCTGGTCCCTTGTTTCTACTACTTTATTTTGCTTCTTTTTGTGAACAGGGATGGCCAGTTGTTTCTGAGACATTGTTATGTCATAGTATTTATATTTCTACTATATTTGCTAGTTTGGCAGCACTTAGGCACTCACCACCTGTCTCCTGATGGGTGTGATAGAGGATGAGACTCCTGGTGGGTGTGATAGAGGATGAGAGTGCATATACAGATCTCGGTTAGCTGTTTGTGAAGAGAATTTTAGGGCATATTGGGCTAGTATCAGCTGCTGTCTATTGTTGATCAATTGATGCAGAAGCAAGAAGTGGCCCTCACTCAATGATGGGACTGCAGGAGGTGCTGGTGTGGTTGGGTCATGTGGACATGGTTGCTTTCTTGTCATCAGCCTCCAGTGCAGTTGCCCATGCTGTCTTCAGCAAATGGAGTGTATTTTTAGGTTGCTGCCTGGGATCAGAACACTGCTTATAAATATTCAAAATGGCCACACCACTTGCAGATATTCAAAATGGCTACACCCAGGACAGGTGACAATCCACAGCTCTGTTTGTCTCCTATTCACTGTTTTCCTTTCTAGTCATCAGCTACCCGTGCAGTTGCCCATATAGTCCTCAGGAAGCAGAACTGATTCCTAGGTTGCTGCCTGGGTTGGAACGCCACTTGTAAATATTCAAATTGGCCATGTTGCTTGCAAATATTCAAATGGCCATGCCCTCAGAACAGCCAACAGACTGCAGCTCCGTTTGTTTCCTTATACAATGTTTTCATTCAGATTTTTCTGCTAGTTGATACTTAGTCTACTTTATCTTTCCCATCAAATCTCAGGATTGTGATTATTATCTGTATCTGTTTCAAATGGTTTCTTCTTTCTTTGTTGCAGAATGTCTGTGTAGCTTGTCTACCTATTCGCCATCTTGCTTGAAGTCCACAATATGTCATTTGATTTCTTGACTGTTGCTTCCATAGGCGTTGATTGTGAATTCAAGTAAAATGAAATCCTTGACAGTTTAAAATTTTTCTCCATTTGTCATGGTGCTGCTTATTGGTCCTCTTGTGAGGATTTTTGTTTTCTTTATGTTAATGTGTAATCCATACTAGAAGCTATAGTCTTCAATTTTCATCAGTGCTTCCTCAAGTCCTTTACTAAGCAAGGTTGTGTCATCTGCATATCACAGGTTGTTAATGAGTCTTCCTTCCATTCTGGTGGGACATTGTTCTTCATATAGTCCTATTTCTTGGATTATTTGCACAGCAAACAGATTTGTGTGGTGAAAGGATACAACCCTGACATAGACATTTCTTGATTTTCAACCAGGTGGTATCCCTTTGTTCTGTTCAAATGACTGCTTCTTTGTCTATGAACAGAATCCACATGAGCCTAATTAAGTGTTTTGAAAGTCTCATTTTTCTTGATGTTTTCCATAATTTGTTATCCACATAGTCAAATGCCTCCACATAGTCAATAAAACACAGGTAGACATCTTTCTGGTATTCTTTGCTTTCAGCCAAGATCCATCTGACATCAGCAATGATAGGTCTTGTTCCATGTCCTCTTCTAAATCCAGCTTGCATTTCTGGAAGTTCCCTGCCAATATACTGGACTAACCATTTTTTTTTCTTAAGCACAGTTTTACTCGCATGTGATATATATATATTTAATGCGTTTTATTGAAATATAATTTATGTACAGTGAAATACACAAAACAAAAATGACATGGGTCAATGCATTTTTTTTTTCCCTTCGGCAGTGTTCCCTCCCCTCCCCTCCCCTCCTCTCCCCCACCCCCAACACCAACCAATAAGGAAAATTTCCCTCCATATATGTGGTGTAGTAAATTACCTGGTATGGCTTTTCTAGCCATAAGTCTTTGTAAACTCAGTGGTGGAATTTGCCGTGAGCAACTGAGGAGCTCCTGATTGTAAAAATCATCCACCTGGGGTATTTCTGTTTTGAGCAGCACAAAATAATGTTCTGGGAAGTTCGCTCTCTCTTTCAGGTGCTTAGAATTCTGATGTTATGATTGGTTAGTTTGGCCACTCTGCCTGGCTCAAAAGGAGTCCTCCTAGAGGCAGAAGTCTCTTTCTGACCTCTAGCTGAAGAAGATGTGTTGCTGAGAGAAAAGAGACACCAAGAGATATGTGCTGCTGAGAAAGAGACACTGAGAGACATGCATTGCTGGGAGAGAGACTGAGAGAGACTGTTGGGTGAGAGACGGCGGGCTGGGAGAAAGACTGAACATTTTTCCTGAACTTGAATTGTAGTCTGGTGCCTCCCTAATAAACCCCATAATCTGTGAGTTCTGTGTGGCCAATGCAGTGAATTATTGAACCCAGCATTTAGGCTTTGGGTGCTGCGGGAGGAACAGTTGGTGTAAGGGCTGGAGGGAGGTAGCATGTCCAGCCTTGTAGGAATAGGCCTTGGGTTACTGATGGTGATCCTGTCTTCCCCTTGTAGGGTTAGAGGAAGTCAGGAGATGTGGCCTCCTTGCCTTTTTAGCAATATATAAACCTTTCCTTCACCTTCCACAATAACTAACTAATACTATATTTGTCCTTCTGTGATTGACTTATTTCACTCAGCATAATGTCCTCCAAGTTCATCCATAGTATGTGGTGTTTTGCAGATTCTACATTATTCTTTACTGCTGCATAGCATTCCATTATGTGTATGTACTATAGTTTGGTCATCCTTTCTTCCTCTGATAGGCATGTAGGTTGTTTCCATCTTTTTTTTTAATGCATTTTATTGAAATATGATTTATGTACAGTGAAATACACAAAACCAAAATGACATGAATC
>NW_006921777.1:4138608-4147447 GCF_000298275.1 Orycteropus afer afer | reverse complement strand
TTCCATATAATTTTCTATGCTGAGCTCATTTTGCTTATGAGTCATGGTTTCACTTCTTTCATTGCTATTGTTTTAGTATTTGCTGAATATTTATGCTGGTCCTCTTTTTTGATGTGAAGGTTTATCATTTTTCTTTGAGGTTACCCTGTGATCTATAGTTTTCTTTCCAAGTTTAGAACGGTCTGTTTTATCTTGTAGTTGTCTTGACTTCTCTACCATCTAGAAGTTCAGTAATGACACAGTTTTTCCCTCTTTTTGGTTTGTAGTTGTCCTCACTTGTCAATCAATGTCTCTGGTTCCATGTTTGTGATCTTGTAGGCTTCTTTACTTTGGATACTTCCATAGCTGGGTTGGTTTCTGGGTTATATCATCATGTGTATTAATGGTCAGTTGTTGGCTGTTGTTACTTCTCTGTCCAAAGGGCACCCTTTAGCATCTCTTGTAAGGTTGGTTGGATTTTAACAAATTCCCTTAATTTCTACTTATCTGGAAATGTCCTAATTTCACCATCACATTTGAGGAACAAGTTGGTTGAGTACATCATTCTTGGTTAGAAATTTTTCTCTTTCAGTGTTTTATATATACCATCCCATTGTCTTCTCACCTGCATGGTTTCAGCTGAGAAATCCGAGCTTAGTCTTACTGGTTGCCCCTTGTAGGTAATCATTTTTCCCGTGATGCTCTCATGATTCTTCCTTTGTCTTTGTCTTTGGTGAGTTTGATGATGATATGTCTTGGTGATTTTCTTTTGGAGTCTGTTCTGTTTGGGGTTCGTTGGACTTCCTGAATGAATATATTCTCCATTTTCATCATACCAGGAAAATTCTCTTCGAACAAATCTTTGATAATTTTCTCTGTGGTTTTATTTGTCTCTTCCTGTTCTGGAATTCTGATTACACATAGGTTATTCCTTTTGATGGTATCCCACATGAACCTTAGGCTTTCTTCATTTTGATCTTTTTTCTCATTGATTGGTTTCTAAAGAAGTATTGAGGTATTTGTCTTCAATCTCAAGAATTAATGTCTTGCATTAATTCAATTCTGCCCCTTTGCCCATTCAATGTCTTATCTATTTCTGAAAATTTATTATTAATCTTCCAGATTTCTGTGTGTAGATTTTGTATTATGTCTAATTTTTCATTTATTTTGTCACTTTGTTCTTGTATTGTCTTTCAAAATTGTTCTAGGGTTTTCTCTGTATTTTCCTCAATTTTGTCGGGTTTCCTTAATCTGTCTCTCAATTCATTGAAGATACCTAAATATAATTCTTTTGAATTCCTTATCAGAGAGTTCCTATGCTGCATCTTCCTCAGGGATGTGTTTTGGGTCTGTATCCTGGTCCCTTGTTTCTCTTGCTTCTTTATGTGGACTGTGATAATCTGTTTTCTCCGAGGCATTTTGACGTTTTTGTGTTTGTATTTAATTGTTGATTGTACATTGGAGTGACTTGCCCATGATTTTTGTTTGCTTTGTATGTTATCTATACAAGAAGGGTACTGTGGTGTGCTCCTCTATTCACTAGTTGACAGCACTTATACACTCACCACCTGTCTCCTTTCCTGTTGTCAGCCTCTCGTATGTCCCTGCCAACCATGGCAAACAGAGCTTATTCTTTGGTCCCTGGAATCTGAATGAGAATGCTATCACTTTAAAATCCAAAATGTTTGCCACTTGCAAAGATTCAAAATGGCTGTGCCCTCAGTCACTTTAAATATCCAAAATGGCCACCGCTTGTAAATATTCAAAATGACTGTGCCCTTGGTCACTTTAAAAATCCAAAATGGCTGCCACTTATAAACAATCAAAATGGCTGCGCCCTCCGGACAGCAGAAAGTCAACAGCTCAAGTTGTCTACCTCCTTGCTGTTTCCCTTCCTAGTCATAGGCCATCAGTGCAGTTGTCCCTGCAGCCCTTGATGAGCAAGGCTGATCCTTAGGTCAATTCTCAGGTCCCAGTACTACTTAGAAATATTCAGGCTGTTGGTCCTGTCAGAGTAGCTGACAGTCTGCAGCTGCAACCGTCTCTGTACTCACTGTTTTCATTCAGGTTTTTCCACTAGTTAGTGCCTAATCTGCTTCTATATAGTTCCTTTCAAAGCTCAGGGCTCCAGGATTTTCTTCTGTATCTCTGTCAATTGGTTTTTCTTTTCTTTGTTGAAGAGGGTCTGTGTTGCTTGTCTGTCTATTCCTCCATCTTACCGGAAGTCCCTCACATGTGATATTAATAATATTGTTCTATATTTTCCACTTTCTGTGGGATCCCATTTCTTTGGAATGGGCATGAATATTGATCTCTTCCAGTCAGTTGGCCACATAGCTGTCTTCCAAATTTCTTGGCATAGATGAGTGAGGATTTCCAGTGTTGCATATGTTTGTTGAAAGATTTCAACTGGCATTCTATAAATTCTAGAGCTTTGCTTTTTTACTAATGCCTCAGATCAGCTTGAATTTCTTCCTTCAATACTATCAGTTCTTGATCTTATTCTGGCTTCTGAAATGTTTGATTGTTGATCAGTTTTTTGGGGTACAGTGACTCTTTGTATTCTTTCCATCTTCTTTTGATGATTCCTGTGCTATTCAATAGGAGCTCTGATGGTATAGTGCCTAAGACATTTGACTGCTAACCAGAGGACTGGCAGTTCAAACCCCCCAGCCACTGCTTGGAAAGAAGATTGGGCAATCTACTTCTATAGAGATACTGCCTCGGAGAGCCAAAGAGAGGTTGCTATGAGTTGTAAATGACTCGAGGGCATTGTGGTTTGTGTGTGTGTGTGTGTCTGTGTGTGTGCGCACGCACGCTAATCGATATTTTGCCTCTAGAATACTTCAGTATTGCAACTTTGGCTGGCATTTTTCCTTTAGTTCTTTCAGCTTGAGAAATGTCAGATGGGTTCTTCTCATTTGGTTTTCTAACTCTAGGTCTTTGCACATTGCATTATAATGTTTATTTTGTCTTCTGAAGAAACCCTTGGAAAACTTTTGTTCAGCTCTTTTATTTCATCATTTCTCCCATTTGGTTTAGCTACTCTACATTCAAGAGTAAGTTTCAGATTCTCTTGTAACATTTGCTTTGGTCTGCTCTTTCTTTCCTATCCTTTTAATTATCTTCTACTTTCTTCATGCATGATATCTTTGATGTCACCACACAATTTATTTGATCTTTTATCATTAATGTTCAATGCATCAAATATATTCTTGAGAGAGTCTCTAAATTCAGGTGGGATATAATCAAGGATGTACTTTGGTTCTCATGAATTTATTTTAATTTTCTTTAGCTTCAACTTAAACTTGCCTGTGAGCAATTGTTGGTCTAATCCACAGTTGGCCCCTGGCCTTGTTGTAACTGATGATATTAAGCTTCTCCTTTGTGTCTTTTTGCAGATGTTGTCAATTTTATTCCTGTGTATTCCACCTGGTGAGGTCTGTGTAGTCAGTTTGTTTTTGATAAATGGTATTGCCAACAAATAGATGGCTAGTCTTGCAAAATTCTGTCCTGTTATTTCTGACATCATTTCTTTCACCAAGGTCATATCTTCCAACTACTGATCCACCTTATTGGTTTCCAACTCTCACATTTCCATCACCAGTAATTATCTATGCATTTTGATTGCATATTTGAGCAATTTCAGATTGTAGAAATTGGTAAAAAAAAGAATCTCCAATTTCTTCATCTTTGGCATTAGTTTTGGTGCATAAATTTGAATATCAGTCATATTAACTGATCTTCATTGTTAAGTGTTTGAATATTATCCTATCACTGACAGCATTGTACTTTAGGATAGAGTTTGAAATGTTCTTTTTGAGGATGAATGTGATGTCATTCCTCTTCAATTTGTCATTCCCAACATATTACAGTATAATTTTTTGAATTAAAATGGCAAACACCAATCCATTTCATCTCACAAATACCTAGGATATCTATCTTTAGAGATTCCATTTCATTTTTGACAACTTCTAATTTCCTTGATTTCATATTTTGTGCAATCCATTTTCCAATTATTAATGGATGTTTGCAGTTTTTCTTTTCATTTTGAGTTGTACCACATCTTCAAAGAAGGTCCTGAAAGTTTTACTCCTTCCACATCATTAAGATTAACTCTACTTTGAGGAGGCAGCTCTTCCCCAGTCATATTTTGAATTCACAAAATACCCATTGAGATGTTTCAACAAGTGGATGCGACACTGGAGGCACTTACTCATCTATGCCAAGAAATTTGGAAGATAGCTACCTGGCCAACTGATTGGAAGAGATCCATATTTATACCCATTCCAAAGAAAGGTGATCCAACAGAATGTGGAAATTATTAAACAATATCATTAAGATCACACACAAGTAAAATCTTGCTGAAGATAGTTCAAAAACAGTTCCAGCAGTATATTGACAGGGAACTTCCAGAAATGCAATCTGGTTTCAGAAGAGTATGTGGAAAAAGGGACATGGTTGCTGGTATCTTATGTGTCTTGGCTGAAAGCAGAGAATACCAGAAAGATGTTTACTTATGTTTTATTGACTATACAAAAGCATTAGAATGTGGATCATAACAAATTATGGATAACATTGAGAAGAATGGGAATTCCTGAACACTTAATTGTGCTCATGAGGAACCTGTACATGGAATAGGAGGCTGTTGTTCGAACAGAACAAGGTGATATGGCATGGTTTAAAATCAGGAAGGGAGTGTGTCAGGGTTGTATCCTTTCACCTAATTTTTCACATTTTATGCTGAACAAATAAGCTGAGAAGCTAGACTTTATGAAGAAGAATGTGGTGTCAGGATTGGAGGAAGCTAAGATATGCAGATAACACAGCCTTACTTGCTGAAAATGAAGATGACTCGAAGCACTTACTGATGAAGATTAAAGACTGTGGTCTGCAGTATGGATTACAACTCAAAAGAAAGACAATGAAAATCCTTACAACTGGACCAATAAAGCAGCCTCGTGATAAATGGAGAAAAGATTGAAGTTGTCACAGATTTCGTATTACTTGGATCCACCATGAACACCAATGGAAGCAGCAGACAAGAAATCAGATGACGTATTGCACTGGGAAAATCTGCTGTAAAAGACCTCTTTAAAGTGCTGAAGAGCAAAGATAATCTCTGTTGAAGACTAAGGTGAGCCTAATCCAAGCCATGGTATTTTCAATCACCTCATGTGCATGTGAAAGCTGGGCATTGAACAAGAAAGACTGAAGAAAAGTTGATGCTTTTGAGCTGTGGGGTTGGCAAAAATACTGAAAGTCCCATGGACTGAAAAAAGAACTAACATATCTGTCCTGGAAGAAGTGTAGCCGAATCCTCCTTGGAAGTGAGAATGGCCAGACTTCGTCTCACCTACTTTGGTCATGCTGTCAGAAGGGACCATTCCATAGAGAAGGATATCATGCTTGGTAAAGTGGAGGTTCAGTGAAAAAGGGGAAGACCCTCAATGAAATGGATTGACACAGTGACTGCAGTGATGGTCTTGGGTATAGCAAGGATTATGAGGCTGGCATAAGACGGTCATCAGTGTTTCATTCTGTTGTACATAGGGTTGCTATTAGTAGGCATCAACTTGATGGCACCTAACAACAACAACAACAGCAACAACAACAGAGAGCAAAGAGAGTGTCTGTTTTTGTTGATTTTTAATTTGTCTTTGTTTACCTAACTCTTGAAATTAGAGTACATCTGTGGGTTGTAGAAGTCAAGTTTCTGATAGTGTTATCAGTGTAATATGATGTCATCTAATTGAGGCCTGTATACCCCTTTCTTTTCTACATAATGGAGGAATAGTAAATAATATGGGATATTAGGTTAACTGGTGCTTTTACTATTCAAGCCTAAAATGGAAATCAGTTTCCTATTAATTTGATTTAGTTTTGTGCATTGGGGAGTGGATGAATAACAAAAGAAAAACATTAAAGTATTAATTAAATATATTTTTTTCCTAGAAACAGATAAATATTAATCTCTGTAGAAAAATGAAATAATTTATCAAATAAAATTTTAATTTCCCATGAATGATTTTATAGTCTCAGTATGTATTTGCTGTTCATGAAGTGTTTGGTCAGAGCTATATGATAGAATTTATCTAATGATCTCTCTGTAGGTGGAAGTGTAATATAAATGTTCATGCTCTTTTACTTCATCTTTTCCTTTTTACTGTCATTTTTCACAAATTGATGGTATCAAGAAAAGTTGGACCTAGCTATAAAGCTCTTTCCTTTTTGCTCTAAGCATCAGTCAGTTAATGTGAGAACATAACCCTCTTCTTTAATTAAGAGAGTTTAAAGATTTTGGAACTTGACCCCACATGCAGCAGGCCTACCCAAAAAAGATCTCTGAAGGTGGATTTCTGAGGCCTGCCAGGTCACATGGAGGGATGGATTAAAGTTCTCCAGATGCCTGGGTACACTAAACATTCATTTCCTTTTCTTTTTTCTGCAAGCACTCTTGGATTGCAGATCCTTTCGGACCTGTCACAATTTTGGAAACACCACAATTATGCGTATTAAACAAAATATAATTTATCAAACATAAAGTGCTTGGAATAGCTCTGGAACATTGTAAGTCCTCAGTAAATATTAATTATATTATAGACCCACAATTCCTTCCTGAAACTCTTAAAGTCAGATATATTTTTGAATTCAGAATTTTTTGGATTTTGAAACAGAAGTATGGTGAGTGTACTAAGATACTAAGGAGCTCTGGTGGTGCAGTGCCCAAGGCATTTGTTTGACTGGTAACCAGAAAGTTGGCAGTTCTAACCCACTAGCTGGTCTGTGGGAGGAAGATGAGGCAATCTACTTTTATAAAGATTTATCACCTTGGAAACCCACTGGGGGTCACTCTGAGTCAGAATCAACTCAATGCCAGTGGGCTTTGTTTTTTATACTATGTCTTGCATAATATATAATATCTCAACATCCCCAAATCAAACACATTCATACTTCTGCATAAAACAAATGAATATTCACACGAAGTACAATTATAACTACTCACTGCCATCAAGTTGATTCGACTCATAGCGACCCCTCCTTGGGTTTCCGAGGCGACATCTCTCCAGAAGTAGAAGATTGTCCAATCTTCCTTCTGAAGAGTGGCTGGTGGGTTTGAACTGCCAGCCTTATGGAGAGTGGTCAAGTCCCTTAGGCAGAGCTAAGTCTTAACCAGAGCTCCCATGATTATAGTCTCACATAAATTCAGATCAGATTTTACAACCAAATATATTATTTTTAGCACTTGGTTTTTTGAAGCATTTTAGATTTTGCAGCTGTCATCATTATTAGTTTTTTGTTATAAACCATTTCTGAAATCTACCTTCTTTTTTTGGGCACTAAATAAATTAGTAAACCAAAAAATTCTTGGAATCTTCTAATGAAAACTTCAATTTTTAACAGGTCTTTCATGAGACAGGTTATCCTTTCATGAGAAAGACTCCACCAGAGTCTCAGTAGTTATAGTAGGGAGTTATTTCATCAAATTCTTTTTTCTAGGAGCTTAGATATCTTATTATTTACTGACCAAAAATTTTGTCTTTAGCTCCGTACAATCTAAAGTTGAATTTTTGCTCTGCCACTTTAGGGAGTGGGTCAGTCAATATCTTCCATAAATTGCGAGGAAGTTCAAACACTAGCAAGTAGCAAATAACCAAGTATGGTATGATTAATTTCTTAGAATGGCTCTTCTAGCTTGGTCTTTGTGACTTCCACCAGATGACTGGGTGGGACTATGTAAATGTCAGGTCCTTGTGGCCCACGGGAGGGGGGTTGTATAGCTTACTAATAATGTTAATAAGGGACATGGCACTCTTGTGGGTGTAGGACCGTGCAAATAAGGTGTATGGAACCATAACATGGGGATTGGTGAATATTACCCTTTCACTAGGCTTAAAGTGAGCCATCTCAGAAGTGGAAAAGGGAGATCTCACTGCTGTCAAGAAAGAACCAGGAGTGCGACACATCCTTTTAACTGAAATTCCTATGATGAGATGACAGAGAGATTGCGGCAGCAGAGGCAGAAGAACCAGGAGACTGGCACCAGACAGAGTGGTGGGCTTGTCGGCCTGTGGAACAAGAAACAGTGCTTTTGGGCAGGAGGCTTGCTGCCAGAGTGGGGTGTACCTATCAGCAAAGCTAAAAGACTTTTGTAACACTTGGCCTAAGCAGGTCAGAGGCCAGGCAGAGAGGCAAAGGGCCAAAGAGAGTCATGCCTGAGGACAGAGCTGAGGGGAAGCAGTCCTGAAGAATTGTATCCTGAGTGTTCCTGAATCTGAATTGTACCCTGTTGCTTCCCCAGTAAACCCCATTATCAAGAGTATTATGTGTGGGGAGTTCCGGCAGGATGGCAGACTAGGCAGAAAGATTGCACAGACCTTCTTCAACAAAGAAAAGGGAAACGAATTAACATAGACACAGAAGATAATCTTGGACCCCTGAGCCTCGAAAGGAAGGATACAAAAGTGGACTAAACCCCAACTAGCAGAAGAATTTGCGTGAAAAAACTAAAAAAGGAGACACACGGAGCTGCGGTCTGGAAGCAACCTGAGCGACCCTGACAGTACAGGCGGCTTGGAGATTCCTGAGTGGTGCCAGGGACTGCACGGAGGACTGTGCACAGTGGCTGGAAAACAAATGGAGAAGGTGAAGAGAAAGGTGGGCTGAGCTGTGTACTTTTGCCAGTCCGGAGGGCACCGCCATTTTGAAGGTTTAAAAAGCGGCTTGACTATTTTGGATATTCAAAGAGACAGCGCTCTCGCAGATTTCTGGCTCTTAAGAACACGTTCTGCTTTCCAGCAATCCCAAGGACACTCAGGGCCTGCAAGACTGAAAAGGTATGACATTCTTCTTGTTACTA
>NW_006921777.1:4129531-4135145 GCF_000298275.1 Orycteropus afer afer | reverse complement strand
AAAAAAAGAGTATTGTCTGTGAATTCTGTGTGGCCATTGCAATGAATTATTGAACCCAGGAGAGAAGTAGAGAGTGCAGGGAGGGGGTGACATTTGGTGTTGGAATTGGTAAAAAGTTGGAGGGTAGCAGCACGTCTGACCTCAGCCTCATAGAAACCAGCCTTGGGCAGTCGATGCTAATGGCAATCATCTCTCCCCCACCCCATCATGAATTTAGAGGAGGTAGGGGAAGCTACTCTCATGCCTTTTTTGCACCAACTGAATATATTTCTTTAACAGCCATGAACAAATATGAGACTAAGAAAGGCATCTTCCTTGAAACATATACAGAAACTCATAAAACCCTTGAATTAGAAAAAGAATTTGAATTTTAGTCTCATTGCTTGAGAATTTACCAAGAAAAAATTTCTGAAGATTCTAAAAACGGCAGTTTATATGCATCCTTATATTTACCGTTTCTAGCGCTCTTCATTCCTTTGAGCAAAAACAAACTTCCATCTGGTGTCGTTTTCCTTCTGCCTAAAAAAGTTTCATTTCTTGTGTTGCATTTGTGCTGTTGATGAATTTTTTTTAACTGTTGTGGTCTGCAAGTCTTTATTTTGCCTTAGTTTTTGAAAGATATATTCACTGGCTATAGAGTTTTAGGTTTAGTTTCTTTCAGCATTTAAAAAATATCATTCCATTGTCTTTTGGTTTGTATAGTTTTTAACAGAAACCTATGGGTGTTCTGATCTGTTACTGTGTATTACGTGTCCTTTTTTCCAGTTTCTTTCAAGATTCTCTCTTCATCAGTGGTTTTCAGCAAATTTGTTTTCTTTGTGTTTATCTTGCTTCTGTTGAACTTTTTGGATCTGGGTTTATAGTTTTCATCAAATTTGGCTGTTTGCTCTTCAATTTTTATTTTATCCCTAGCCCTTATTCCCCTTCTGGAACTTCAGTTACATACTATTAGATTGCTCGATATTGTCTTAGAGATTAGTGATGCACTTCTCATTTCTTTCAGTCTTTTTCTCTCTTTTTCAATTTGGATAGTCCGTCATTCAAGCTTCTTTCTTCTGCACTGCCTAATCTGCTTTTAAAAAAATCTAGTGAGTTTTTCATTAAAAAAATGTTGCATTTTTCAGCTCTAGACATTCTCTTTGTTACTTTTCTGTCTTCCATTTCTGTCCTCACTGTATTCATGTTTTCTTTTAAATTCTTGAGCATATTGGACAAATTTATAATATATTTTTTTTAAAGTCATTTTCTGTAAATTTATTGTCTCTGTCATTGCTGGGTTTATTTGTAGTGACTAATTTTTCTTCTGTTTATGGGTCCTATTTTCTTACTTCATAACACTGGTAACTTTATTGGATAGTGCACATTTAAAATTTTGGCTTTTGTGAGAACTGGGTATTGGTATATTAATTTAAAGAATGTTATTTTTGTTCTGGTAGACAGTTATTTTATAATATGCTTGATTTTTATAAACTTTCTAAGGGTGAATTTAAATTTGCCTTTGCACTGAGGCTGTTTTGTCATTCTGTCAAGATATGTGAGTCCTTGGTGATGTAAATAATTAACACACTGAGCTGCTAACTGAAAGATTGAAGGTTCAAGTCCACAGGAGACATCTCAGAAGAAAGCCCTGGTGATCTACTTCTGAAAAATCAGCTATTAAAGGTCTATGGAGCATAATTCTACTCTGACATGTAAGGGTCACCATGAGTCGGAATTGACTCAATGGCAGTTGGTTTTGACACCAAAGTATGACCTTTCTTAGGTCTCTACTAAATGAACTGTGCATTCAATAAATTATCTCCACTTCGCCTTATGTCAACCATGCGTGAGCTCTGAGAACTTTTTGACTTCTCTCTCTATGGCAGTTGTTCTTTGCCTGGCCTCACAGTGTCTCCCCTTACAAGCACAGATGGGCATTCAGCCAAAGTCTCAAGGGAATTCCTAGCAGATTTCTGGAACTCTTTTTCTGAATGACCCCTTCATTTCCACTACTCTTTCTTTCCACTACTTAGCTGCATTAGTCTCCTTGAGCTTTAACCTCTGTCCCTTCAGCTCAGCGAGATCATCAGCCTGTGTTCGGCGTCTACTTCTCTGTTCTGTGATCTGGAATGTGCCTCTAGAAAGAGATGCAGGGAAACCGTTGGACTTGTTTGTTTCCCTTCTCTCAGACATTTGTTTTCCTTTTCTTAGGCATCATATTTCTCCACTGCCTGTTGCTTAATGTGTAAATATAATTCCTTTATATATTTGCCCAGTTTTCTAGTTGTGTGTAACAGAAGGGCAATTCTGTAGGTTCATTCACTTTTTAGCCATGTGATTGGGCAAGTTACTTAATTCATCCAAACTTCTTTTTTTTTTTTTCCATTCACAAAATGAATAATATGCCTAACAATCTTAAAGTGTGGTGAATTAAATGAGAAAATGTGTCAAGTACTCTGCCCAATAGTAAGTTCTCAGTAAATGGTACTTGCTATCAACAATGCAAAGTAGACAGTTATACAAGCAAGGATCATAGAACCAATCAATCATTTTCAAGTTGAAGTGTTTCACTGTGAGATTTTTGTTTCCTGTTTTTTCCTTAACTCTATGCTTATCTACTCATAATAATTAGCTAAGGTCCTCTACTTCCAGCCTGAACAACAGAGAAGAAGATAGGCAGAAGGATAATGAGTTTGAGACTTTTAATGTGGCTGAGACAGAATCCAGTATACCTTGGGCATTAACTGAAAAACTAGCTAAGCCTTGTTGAACAGCAACAACAAGAGTTTTATGCATGTAACAGGAAAGAGGGAGAAGATGAGTATAAGCAAACTTAAAATGCAGCAATTTATCGGACTGAAGATTTTGTAATTAGGATGATTTTGTTTTTAAGGAATGGTGATCCCTTTTTCAAATTGGCTTACATGATAGTAAGATGAATTTATTATCTCATATAGTGAGAAGTCCAGAGGATGGTGGTCTCCAGGTGCATTCTGTCAGTGCTTCTTTGGATCTGCTTCTGCTTCTCTGTGATTCTCTGCACTGACTCTGTTAGCTTCATCTTCATGATACTATGACTTGACATCTGTAAGAAGAAAAGCAATCTTCTCATTCAACTCTATTTTTAAGAGTAGATAAATCTTTACTAGAAGTTTCCCTTGTCATCCCCCAAAGGAGTATTTCTTCACTTCTCGTTGGCTAGAATAAGACTAAATGCCTGTTCCTAAATCAAGGGGAACTAGGTTTTTGACTGACTTATGCTGAACATGAGGTAGAATATCAATGAATCAATGAATGGAACTATTACAAGAAAAGAGTAACTTTCTTGAATTTAAAGTATCCAGAAATTATTCCTCTTTTTGCTTCATAAGAAACAATTATTAACGATGTCTTAGTTGTTGGTACAAGAGTATGAGGTAACTTTTAAAAAAAATACATTTTATTGAAATATAATTTATGTACAGTGAAGTACACAAAACTGAACTGGCATGGGTCATTGCATTTTTTTTTTCATTGTTCCCTTCGCTCCCCTCCCACTCCTTGTAACCAACAAAGAATGTTCCCTTTCATATATACACCTTTCCTTGACTTTTTACAATAATGAACTAATGCTATATTTGTCCTTCTGTGATTGACTTATTTCTCTCAGCATAATGTCCTCCAAGTTCATCCACATTACACAGTGTTTTGCACATTCTATGTTATTCTTTAGGGTTGCATAGTATTCCATTGTGTGTATGTACCATAGTTTGGTTATCCAGTCTTATGTTGATGGGCGCCTAGGTTGTTTCTATCTCTTTGCTATTGTAAATAGTACTACAATGAACATGGGTGTGCATATATCTGTTCTTGTCCTGGCTCTCACTTATTTAGGATATATACCTAGTAATGGGATTGCTGGGTCAAATGGTATTTCTAATTCTGGCTTTTTAAGGAATCGCCATACTGCTTTCCACAGTGGTTGTATCATTTGGCAGTTCTCACCAGCGGTGGATGAGAGTCTCAATCTCCCCACATCCTCACCAACATTTGTTATTTTCTGTCTTGTTGAACTTTGCTACTAGTGCTGGAGCAAGATGGTACCTCATTGTTGTTTAATTTGCGTCTCTCTGATGGCTAAGGTTTGTGAGCATTTCTTCATGTATTTGCTGGCCACCTGAATATCCTCTTTGGTGAAGTATCTATTCATGTCTTCTGCCCATCTTTTCATTGGATTATTTGTCTTTTTGTTGTTGAGGTGTTGGAGTTTTCTATAAATTTTAGAGATAAATCTCTTGTCAGATATGTCATTGCTGAGTATTTTTTTCCCAATCTGTAGGCTCTTTCGGAGAAATCTTTGGAAATACATAAAAATTTACTTTTTAGAAGGTCCCATTCATCTAGTTTATCTTCAGCTGTTTGTGCATTTTGGGTTATGCTTGACAGTCTATTTATGCTATAAACTAGGACCCCTAAATTTGCCCCTAGTTTTTCCTTGAGGAACTTTATAATTTTAGGTTTCACATTTAAGTCTTTGATCTATCTGCAGTTAGTTTTTGTGTATGGTATGAGGTACAGGTCTTGTTTCATTTTTCTGCTAATGGATATCCAGTTTTGCCAGCACCATTTATTAAAGAGACCATCTCTTCCCCATGTAATGGATTTCAGCCCTTTGTCAAAGATCAGCTGATCTATTTCAATGGATCTATTTCTGAGTTCTCAGTTCTATTCCTCTGGTCTATGTGTCTGTCATTGTACCAGTACCAGACTGTTTTGACTACTGTGGCTGTATAGTAGGATTTGAGATCTGAGAGTGTGAGACCTCCTACTTTGTTCTTCTTCAGGAGTGCTTTCCTTATTTGAGGTCTCGTTCCTTTCCATATAAAATTAGTGATTGTTTTTTCTATACCCTTAAAGAATGCTGATGGGATCTGGATTGGGATTGCATTGAATGTATAGATTGCTTTGGGGGTAGTATTGACATTTTCACAATATTCTATCTTCTCATCCACAAGCATGGTATGTTCTTCCATTTGTGTAGATCTCATGGTTTCTTGGAGTAGTGATTTGTAGTTTTCTTTGTACAGGTCTTTTGTGTCCCTGATAAGATTTATTGCCAAGTATTTTATTTTTTGGGTAGCTATTGTAAATGGTATTGATTTCCTTATATCCTTTTCAGCAATCTCTTTGCTAATTTTTGGATGTTGATCTTGTATCCTGCCACAATGCTAAATCTCTCAATTAGTTCCCGTAGATTTTTTACCAAGTCTCTTGGGTTTTCTAGGTATAGGATCATATGATCAGCAAATAGGGATAGTTTGACTTCTTCCTTACTAACTTGGATGCCTTTGATTTTCCTTTCTTGCCTTATGGCCTATTCCACACAATGTTTACTAGAAGTGGTGATAGAGGGCATCCTTGTCAGGTTCCTGTTTGCAAGGGGAATGGTTTCAGTCTCTCTCCATTGAGAATAATGTTAGCTGTTGATTTTGCATAGATGCCCTTTATAATGTTGAGGAATGTCTCTTCTATTCCTATTTTGCTGAGAATTTTGATCGGGAATGGGTGTTGGATTTTATCAAATGCCTTTTCTGCATCAATTGATATGATCATGTGGTTCTTGTCCTTTGTTTCATTTATGTGGTGGATGACTTTT
>NW_006921777.1:4119717-4128301 GCF_000298275.1 Orycteropus afer afer | reverse complement strand
CAGGAGTGGCTGGTGGGTTTGAACCACCAGCCTTCTGGTTAGCAGTCAAGTGCCTTAGCTGCTATGCTACCAGAGCTCCCCAGTACCACATTAAGGGGCATATACTCAGGCAATTTTTTATTTAAAAATGTAACTCTGTTTCAGTTTCTAAAATTTTGTGTGTAATGCAATTCTTATTTTTTAAAAAATATACAATGAATGCTTTACTCAGCATTTATCTGTTTTTGAGCCTTAGAATCACTTCAAAAATAGTCAATGAATGGCTTACATTTTGGTCAATGGGAAACCTAATTAAGAAGTCAGTAAATTCTCAAAATAGTGGATTGTTTTAAATGAAAGAATTAGATATATAATATGCTTAAAGAAAAACATAAACAAAACCCACTGCCATCAAGCTGATTCCAACTTATAGTGACCCCCGTTGGATTTCTGAGGCAGTAAATCTTTACAGAAGTAAATTGCCTGATCTTCCTTCTGTGGAGTGTCTGATGGGTTTGAACCACCAGCCTTCTGGTTAGCAGTCAAATGCCTTAGGCACTGTGCCACCAGAGTTCCCCATAATATGCTTAATGATATTTTAAAATGTTATTGGAACAACTGATCAGAATTTCTCCCACGGAGGAAACTGTCATTGTTTGGAAAAAAATACCTTAATAAGCAACTAAGGAAGGATTCAAGATCTTTGGGGGATAAACTGTGGTATTTGGGTTTACTCAACATCCATTGTGCTATCCATTACAGAATGGGGAATGGTGGAGGTCCCTTTATTCTATGGAGGTTATGCGTCCTAGAATAAAATAGAAAGTTGTTTTAATCAGTATTGGCCATCTCATTCTTCTTCTCCAGTGATTGATCTTGTGGGCCAGGTGAGCCAAAGTCTTGTCCAATGAAATTTAAGTAGAAGGCTGATGAGTAGGGCTCCTCTGCCCAAAACTTTTTCCCTCCACAAATAAAAATGGAAAGACTCAGCTACCACAGCATTTTCTCTCTCCATTGTTCTTTCCTGCCTTGAAAAGAGAATTTGATGCTTGGAAGCATAGCAAGCATCTTTACCCATGAGGCCATATGCATGAGAACAAATGATAACATCTGAAAATAGTGGAAAAGAAAGATAGGAAGAGCCTTTCACCCTGAGAGCATCACTGAGCAATTATATTTCTGTACTTCATGATATATCATTAAAATGAAGACTTACTTATTTAAATCACTGTAGTTTGATTTCTGTTACATGAGAACAAATGCATTCCTATTGATTGGAAAAGACTAAACCATTCTGGATGAGACAAGAAAAGTTTCTCCATGCCCCCTATTCTAGAGAACAGATGACTTAACTGGGATGTCAATGAAATGAAATGGAAACTAAGGTCAGTTAAAATTCATGGAAGTGAATGTGTCCATAATGCCACATTGCTATTAACACCAAACACTAGGCTGTACAGATAAACACATAAACACCTGAGATGATCAGATGGGGTTCAGTGAACAGAGGTATACTCTAGACTAAGGATAGATTCAGCTGAGGCTAATTTTGCACAGACACCAGCGATACAAAATACCTGCAGTCCTTACAGAAACAATAGAAGACAGACACAGAGTAATCCGTCACGGACATCTGGACACTATGGGAGAGAGATCCAATAGGTCTGTTACCTCAGGACCATAGTACTGGGGGACACCAGACTCAATTGGCACAACAAAATACATACAAGCATTGCTCCACATCCTACTTTGGTGAGTAGCAACTGGGGTCTTAAAAGCTTTCAGGCACCCATTTAAGATGCAGCTAATGGTCTTCTAGCATCAGAAGTGAAGAAGAATGCAAAAACAAACAAAAAACAAGGGCATTTAGAAGCAATCAGCCCTAGAACATGATGGTCCTCGAGACCATAAGAACTAGATGGTGCCTGGCTACCAATGCCAACCACTCAGGAAAGAATCAAATCTGGAGATCCTGGATAGAGTGGGAGGGAAAACATGGAACATAATCCAAAAACTCAATAATGACCAGAATTACTGGTCAGATGAAATCTGGTGAGACTCCCAATACTATGGCCCTGGAACACATTCTGCACCTGGAGTAAAACTCACCCCCAAGTGTGGGCTCTCAGCCCAATAGTTAACAAGATGTAAACGCAGATCACTCAACCCAGGATGCCTCACCCACATATTCTATGGTAATACATCCCTTAGAGCAATAGACCATGGGACCCCAGAGGACCAACATTCAAACTGAGGAAATGCAGGACAAACAGGAGTGCATAAATATGAGGGGCACAGAGGGAGGGTTGCAGGGTAGGGAGGGGAGGAGACTGGGTTAGGGTTGGACATGGTGAATAGGGAATGAAACTAAATGTACACATTACATTGAACATAAAACAATCTCTTAAAATAAAAAATATATTTAAAAAAAATCATGGAAGTGGAGTGGCTGGAGGATCTTTTAAGAACTGCAGTGCCAATTGGTTAAAATTATTTGTGGTGTTCCGTTTTTGTCAGTAGAGATGGTTAATTTTATTACTACTTTATGAATGGATATTTGCAGAAATTAGAAAAGGATTGAAGTTCTCATCTGGATCAAAAAGGGTGCAGAACAGAGAAAGCATGGGTAGAAGCAAGAGTCCCAGGCCAAGTTGATATTGAGAATGTAAATCCACATGGAAGCTACAGATTTGAGGTGGGATCTATGCTCGCACAGGCTTTGGTATCTAGGGTTTGGATTTGAGCCAGTTTTACTTGGATATTTTGGGATTAGAAGGCTCTGGTTGGCATTTGGATGTGTGTCTTTAATCTGATGAATTCACAGAAAATTGGCCAAACAGACGAACCTTAATGGTGGGCTTATACTACTAAAGTACAGAATGCTATTAAACATGTTTTAGTTTTCCTCTTCTAAATAAGGAAAAATGTAAAGATAAAGTGGTAAATTAATTCTTATGAACTATACCATATAAGCATACAAACAGTAAAGAATACCATATATGCTAGTTACTAAATATTAGCTCATTCAGCCTCCATCCGAGCCTGTCTTCTAGTTGGAGAGGTTGTAAAGTTAAAACTACATTTCCTGCACTCCCTTTGATCTAGTGTTCTGGATATGAATTCAGTTCTGCCAATTATATTTTCCTCAAAGATGCTCTGATTAGTCTATCCTGGACATTGTATGTTTCTGGGTGTGAAAGATTATTATTTTTTTTTCTTTTCTTCAATTTATTTTTTTATTGTGATTTGGGTGAAAATTTACAGAGCAAATTCATTTTCCATATAGCAGTTCACATACACTTTGTCTCATGACATTGACTACAATTTACCATAATGCAACAGCTCCCCTCTCACTTCCTTCCCATAGTTACCTCTTCCCTGTGTCCTTCCCTCCATGCACTTCTGCCCCCTGAGCTATGTCCCTGTGCATACACAGCCCTTCTATTCTCCCATGGCTGTTCTCTCCAAGGAGTATATCTACCTAGTGTAAATGTTCACCTCATATGTCTGTCTTTGGCTGGAAGCCACAGGTGTGGGTTCAATTCCAGACCTGAAGGGCAGCTAGGGGCCATAGTGTCAGTGGTTCCACCAGGCTCTATCAGACCAGAAAACCTGGTCCCTTTTTTTTTTTCCCCCAATGATTTTGAGTTTTGTTCCACATTGTTCTACCACTCTATCCAGGATCTCCTACATAGATCCCCCTCTGAGTGGTTGACAGTGGTAGCCAGGCACCATCTAGTTCTTCTGGTCTCATGGTCATATAGGCTGAGGATCTCATGGTGTACCAGTCACTTGGACTAATTGTTTCCATGAATTTTTTGTTTTCTTCATTCTTCCTTGCTCTGGATGAGGAGAGACCATTGTTTCATCTAGATGGCTGCTTGCAAACTTTTAAGATCCCAGTCACTACTTGCCAAATAGGAGGTGGAACAATGTTTTTGTGTAATAAGTTATGAGCTTGATGTGCCCTGTGACTATGGTCCCGAGCCTACAGGCCCAAATACTCACTCCCTTTGGGTAGCTGGCTGTGCCCAAGAAGTGACTATAACCTTGACCTTTGTCAGCTCTACTATACTTGAAAGGTTATTTTTAAAGGTCAGTTTCATATATCTCAATTATGAAGCTACTACTGCTCTGAGCACTCTGAAAGCTGGAGAAAGAACACTAGAGTTTTTCCACTTGATTAAAGGCTCACATTTCCATGTCAACTATAATATTAGAAGCTACAGCATGTTGTACATAACATTATTACCAGTTTTCTGAGTTCTGCTTTATAGGAGAGTCCAATCAGGTACAGAAAAATGAGCAACTTACTCAATATCACATAGCTACAAGATGCTGCTTCCAAAATATTTGAACCTAGGTCCATAGCACTGCCTCTCCATGTTCCTGTGCCATAAACACAAACACTCATGACACAGCAGTGAACCACACAGAACAAGTCCTTGATCTTGTGTGGCTTAGGTTCTAGTTGAGGAAGATGACAATAAACAAATTAATATAAGAGCTAGGAAGAAAAATCAGGGTAAAAAGGCTATGTGGGGACTGGACAATGGGGTGTGTGTGTGTGTATGTGTGTGTGTGTATGTGTGAGTGATATGGAGTGGCAGGGGAAGGCTTCTTTGATAAAGTATTACTTGAGCTGAGACCCGAAGGAAACGAGGGAGTGAGACATGTAAAATATTGCTCAATATTGAAGGACTATCAGAAGAACTAGATGATGCCCGACTACCAATGCCAACCACTTGAGAAGGGTTCAAAACTGGAGATCCTGGATAGAGTGGGAGGAAAAATGTGGAACAAAATTCACCAACACAAAAATGACCAAAATTACTGGTCAGATAGAGTCTAGTGAAACCTCTAAGACTATGGCCATAGGTTACCCTTCAGGTCTAGAAATGGACTCACTCCCATGGATTGGTTCTCAGCTCAACAGTAGAAAGACCTACATGCAGAACAACTACCCCAGAGCAATACCACCCATTGTAGAGAGATGCACCCCTTTGAGCAATCAGCCATGAGGCACCAGAGGGGCAGCATTCCTGTAGAGGGACAGGAGTGCACAGTTAATAAGGGAAAGGAAGGAAAAAAGGTAGGTGTGGCAGGGAGCGGGTAGTCACAGGGACGGGAGGGGAGGAAAGTTTGTTATGGTTGGGGAAAGTTTGTTATATTGGGGCATGAAATCAAATGTACACAAACTGTTGAATGTAAAACAAATTTGCTCTGTAAATTTGCACCCAAAGCACAGTAAAATTAAAAAAAAAAAAAAAACACAAACATCATTGTTATTTCTGTATTAGTACACTAAAGTTGTTTTTAATGCTAAATAAATAAATAAATAAATAAATAAAACATTGAGGGAGTAGTCATTGGGAGAAAATGATCACTATGTGGCTTCTGAGAGATAGTAGGCATAAAAACCTCTTTCTGCTTGGTAAAATTAGAAAAACAAAACTGAGTACTATGAAAGAATATATTTTCCTAGTTGTCTGACCTCTCCTTAATTTTGGAACTTTCTGTCTTTCTTATTTCTAGTCCCACTCAAGCCTCACTTATAGGATTCAAAAATATTTTGTCATCTTTAGATGTTTTTTAAATTTTTGAGAGCATCAGTGACTTGAAGGGAGTTCTGATGGTGTAGTGCCTAAGGCGTTTGACTGCTAACCAGAAGGCTGGCAGTTCAAACCCACCAGCCACTCCTCAGAAGGAAGGTTGGGCAATCTACTTCCATAGTGATATCACCTTGGACACCCAAGGAGCTGTCTCTATGAGTCGGACCCAACTCAATGGCAGTGAGTTTGGTTTTTTGTTTAATGACTTGAAACTGTTAACTACTTGACTTTTCTTTCATGGTAAAACAGAAAAGTGGTCTAAGGACTTCACAGCCAAAATAGAAATGGAAAGAAGTATTAAACACATTTCAATCACGTGGAAATCATCTCTGCCATCCCATCCCCACCACTACAAATACAAATTGATATTTCATCTATAGCAGGAATCAGCAAACTTTTTCTGTAAAGGATCAGGAAATATTTTAGGCTTTGTGGTCTATCAACTATGCATTGTAGTGCAAAAATAGCCATAGACAATATATAAATGAACAAGAACGGCTATGTTCCAATTTAATTTTATTTATAAAAACAGGCTGCAGGCTGAATTTGCCTTGGAGGCTGTAGTTTGCCAAATCCCTGTCTATAGAATTAAGAAGCTGCTCAAAAAGGAGAAATACACACAGCAATCTAAATTCCTGTGAACTTTGGTAGAGATTCCAGTGAAATTTCAGTTTAATTGTAGTTCAGATGGAAATTAAATTAATAACATTTTCCAAGGAATTATATCCTCTTGTTTGAATAACCTCTACCTTCTCTTTTACCTCAGATATTAAAAAGCATTAGCATAAGGGAAAGGAGGGGAAAAAGGTAGGCATGCCAGGCATATAGGAATCAAACTGCTAATTGAATATTATGTGAACCCAATGTGGTTTGTAATATTTTGCAATAAAGAAAATGTTGAACTTATTCCAGAAATACTGTAGCAGTCATACAGCTATAACCAAGTAGTGCCAATTTAGACAAGTAAGAAATAGTGCACTGGAGTGCAATTTAATGTGTTATGGAAGATTTTCATGACCTTGGAAGTTTGATTATGACCATGGTGACTAGACCCAAGAGAAGCCAAAGGGATTATCCTCAATACTTGAAAATAAGGAATAAGAGCAAGATTGCTTTAGCAATCAGCACTACTATTTATAGTGCTACCTAGTCCATTATGGGAAATATTAAAACAAAATAGAGATACTTAAATGTCATTAAACAATGAGGGTGATACTTTGAGGGGAAGAGAATTTTACCTTTGGAGTATGACGCACAACTGAACAGGCTGAAGAGCTATGGCCCTAGGCTTGTGTGTGTAGGAGAAAGAAGGCAATGGGAAAAGGATGATAAATAATTTAGCCCTCCTTGCCTTCTTTATAGACTGCTATAAAACCACTGTACCTCAAGGTTCTAGCAAAATGTGGAATCAGGAACAGGAAAGTCTCCAAGATCTAGGGATATTTTCCTCATGGCAGTAGCAGCCTCAGGAAGGGGGCATGCCTATTTGAGGTAATCTCCCTGGTAATGGGGCTGATCCTGAGACTCTCATCTCTTCAGGATACACGAGGGCAGAAGGGAACTTTGTGTCCTTCCTCACTCTTAAGTGATGCAGAGTCACACAGATGCCCTCCTTGCTCAGGCTGGTTTAGAATATTTGAATGGGGATAATCTTTGGTGACAGACAATATTTGTTAATTATAAATGGATCCAAGAGTTCTTCTCACTTAGTGGATATCCAAGCTGGTTGGTGGAGATACTCTTTGTTCATCTGGGCCTCCTCATACTGTTAAGTGGGCAATAAGTCTATAATTTAATATCTGTGGTTAGTACCTGTGAAGTACCGTTGTGTTGTTGTTATGTGCCATCGAGTTGGACCCGACTCATAGTAACCCCTCCTTGGGTTTCCGAGGCAGTATCACTACGGAAGTAGATTGCCCCATCTTCCTTCTGAGGAGTGGCTGGTTGGTTTGAACCGCCAGGCTTCTGATTAGCAGTCAAGTGCCTTAGGTACTATGCTACCAGAGCTCCCGTGAAGTACCATTAGAACTTGGAAAAAGGGAAATAATATTACTGTATTAGAGTTAAATTAGTAAAATAATACGGGTAACACATGATGGACCTTAACAACAGCAAAAAAAGGAAGGTCAATAGGAGGAAGTACAAGGACTAGAAATCTTACCAAAATGAGATAGAATGTGAAAGAAAGTAGTACTGTAATTCACAATGATGTTTTATCTAAAGATCTATTCTTGGAAAAAGGAGGGTGGGGAGAAAAGAAGAAGAGCCTGAAGAGTGAGTATTGTCACATTTACCAGGTCTGCCCATGGGTAAAGATGTTCTGACCAGCTGGTAGGAATCTTCCCCCTTTTTGGTCCAGTTGTGAGGATTTTTGTTTTATGATGAGGTATAATCCATACTGTAGTCTTTAATATTCATCAGCAAATGCTTCAAGTCATCTTCACTCTCAGTAAGCAAGGTTCTGTCATCTGCAAATCTCAGTTTCTTATGAGTCTTCATCCAGAACTGATGCCATATTCTTCTTCATATAGTCCAGCTTCTCAGATTATTTGCTCAGCATATAGATTGAGTAAGTATGGGGAAAGGAGACAATGCTGATACACTCCTTTATGATTTCAAACCATGCAATATCCCCTTGTTCTGTTTGAATGGCAGCCTCCTGGTCTAGGTACAGATTCCTCATGAGCACAATTAAGTGTTCTGGAATTCCCATTCTTTGCAATGTTATCCATGATTTCTTATGATCCACAAAGTCAAATGCTTTTGCATAGTCAATAAAACACAAGTAAACATCGTTCTGGTATTCTTTGTAGCATAGGTGCCTAAGGCACTTGACTGATAACCAGAAGGCTTGCTGTTCAAACCCATCAGCCACTCCTTGGAAGGAAGGTTGGGCAATCTACTTCCATAGTGATATGGCCTGGGGAACCCAAGGAGGAGTCGGTATGAGTCAGATCTGACTCGATGACACATAACAACAACAACAACAACAA
>NW_006921777.1:4118165-4118872 GCF_000298275.1 Orycteropus afer afer | reverse complement strand
AAGTTTGTAAATCTTTACAGAAGCAGATTTTCTCATCTTTTTCCCATAAAACTGGTGGTGGGTTTGAAATGCCAATCTTTTGGTGAGGAGCCCAGCACCTTAATCACATAGTCATCCATAATGCCTTTGTAGGCAAATGTAAGGATCTCATCTCAGACTCCTCCTACTTTCTTGTTTGATACTCCTGCCTTTAATAGTAATTAGGGATCACCCATTTCTTGTAATGTTTTTTTCCTTTCTCTTTCATTACCTTATAACCTCCTTTTTCTCTTCCATTGTCTTCTCACTGGCATGGTTTCTGCTGAGAAATCAGAGCTTATTCTTGTTGGTTGTCCTTTGTAAGTAACGTCATTTTTTCTCATGGTGCTTTCAAGATTCTTTCTTTGTCTTTGATTTTGATGAATTTGATGATGATATGTCTTGGTGATTTCCTTTTGAAGTCTATCCTGTTTGGGGTTCGTTGGACTTTCTGAATGGATATATTGTCATCTTTCATCATATCAGGAAAGTTCTCTTCCAACAACTCTTGGACAATTTTCTCAATGGTTTTCTTTTTCTCTTCCTGTTCTGGAATTCTGATTACATGTAGGTTATTCCTTTTGATAGTATCCCATATGAATCTTAGGCTTTCTTCATTTTGTTTTGATCTTTTTTCTGATTGATCCCTTTCCAAAGAAGTATTCAGGTATTTGTCTTCAGTCTCATTA
>NW_006921777.1:4109777-4117745 GCF_000298275.1 Orycteropus afer afer | reverse complement strand
TATTTTGTCATTTTGTTCTGTTGTCTTTCAAAATTCTTCTAGGGTTTTGTCTGTGTTTTCCTTAATTTTGTCAGTGTTTCCTTGATCTGTCTCTCAATCCTTTGAAGATAACCTAAGTATAATTCTTTTGAATTCCTTATCAGGGAGTTCCAATGCTGTTTCTTCCTCAGGGATGTGTTCTGGGTGTGCATCTTGGTCTCTTGTTTCTACCACTTTATCTTGCTTCTTTGTGTGGACGGTGATGATTAGTTGTTTCTGAAACATTGTGACATTGTTGTATTTAGATCTCTGTTAACTTTCCAGTTGTTTGTGATTGGAATGTCCTTGTGGTCCCTGGCAAGTGGAGCCTATTCTTAGGTCCCTGGAATCTGAGAGAACACTGTCGCTTTAAATATCCAAAATGGTTGAACCACTTGTAAACATTCAAAATGGCTGTGCCCTCTAGACAGCCAAAATTCCACAGCTCAACCCATCTCCCTCTTTTTGCTTCCTCTTTTATTCACCAGCCACCAGAGCAGTCCTCCATGCAGCCCCTGGCTAACAGGGCCTATTTTTAGGTTAATTCTTAGGTCCTAACCCCACTCTGATTGATGGCAGTGGGTTTGGGTTTGGTTTTTTTTAACCTCGCTTGGCAGTATTCAAGCTGTCCATGCCATCAGGATCACTGACAGACCACAGTTCTGTATGTCTCCTTGATTTTTTTATGCAGGTTCTTCTACTAGCTGGAATTTAAATAACTTTTGTATCCTCCCTTTCAAAGCTCAGGGCTCCATGATTATCTTCTATATCTGTGTTAATTGTTAATTCCCCTTTACTTTTTGGAAGAGGGTCTGTGTAGTTTGTCTGCCTATTCCACCATTTTCCTATGATAATTCTACAACTCGAGGCTTGAATTTTTTCTTCAGTTCTTTCAGCTTGAGAAATGCCAAGCATGTTCTTCCTTTTTGGTTTTCTAACTCTAGGTCTTTGCACATTTCATTATAATTATAATAATGTATTTTTTCTTCTCAAGTTGTTCTTTGAAATCTTCTTTTCAGCTCTTTTACTTTGTCATTTCTTCCATTTACTTTAGCTACTCTCTGTTCAGGAGCAAGTTTCAGAGTCTCTTCTGACATCCATTTTGGTCTTTTCTTCTTATTTTATCGTCTTCTTTCTTTATGTATGATGTTCTTGATGTTAACCCACAACTTGTTTGATTTTTGGTCAGTGCATCAAATCTGTTCTTCAAGATGGTCTCTAAATTCAGGTGGGATATAATCAAGGTCATATTTTGGCTCTCGTGGACTTGTTTTAATTCTGTTCATCTTCGTCTTGAACTTGGGTATGAGCAGTTGATTGTCTATTCCCCATTGCCTCTTTCCACAGATGTAGTTGATTTGATTCCTATGTATTCCATCTGACAAGGTCCATGTGTATAACTGGGTTTATGTTTTTGAAAAAAGTTATTTGCAATGAATAAGTCATTGGTCTTGCAAAATTCTATCCTGTGATCTCCATTGTCATTTCTATCACCAAGGACATATTTTCAAACTACTGGTGATTCTTCTTTGCAACTTCGATCCAACTTTTGCATTCCAATCACCAATTATAATCAATATATCTTAATTGCATGTTTGGTCAGTTTGGTCAATTTCAGACTGAAGGCTTTGGTAAAAATCTTCAATTTTCTCATCTTTGGCTTTAGTAGTTGGTGCATAAGTTTGAATAATAATGCTATTAACTGGTCTTCCTTGTAGGCATATGGATATTATTCTATCACTGACAGCACTGTACTTCAGGGTAGATCTTGAAATATTCTTTGGGGTAATGAATGCTATGCCATTTCTCTTCAATTTGTCATTCCCAGCTTAGTAGGTCATATGATTATCTGATTCAAAATGGGCAATACCTGTTCATTTCAGCTTACCAGTGCCAGGATATTGATCTTTATGTGTTCCATTCCATTTTTGACAACTTCCAATTTCCCTGTATTCATACTTCATACATTCCATGTTCCAGTTATTACTGGATATTTGCAGCTTTTAATTCCCTTTTTAGTAATACTTCATCAGCAAATGGAGTTCCCCAAAATTTACTCCATCTATGTCATTAAGGCTAACTTTACTTTGAGGTGGCACCTCTTCCCCAGTCGTATTTTGAGTGCCTTCCATCCTGAGGGCCTTATCTTCTGGCACTATGTCAGGCAATGTTTCAGGGCTATTCATAAAGTTTTCTGGTAATAGAGAGTGTTTCACCACTATTCATAAAGTTTTCACAGCCAATTCCTTGAGAAGTAGATGGCTCTTCTTTCTTCTGAATCTGTCTTAGCCTGGAAGTACCACTGAAACTTGTCCTACGTGGGTGACCCTGCTGATATTTGGAATACTGGTGGCATAAGCTCCAGTTTGACAGCAACACACAAGCCACCACAGTGTGACAAACTGACAGATGAGTATGGTGTTCAAAGCATAGTAGACCATATGATAGTCTGATTCAAAATGGCCAAGACCAGTTAATTTCAGGTCAGTAAAGCAGTGAATATCTATTTTCACGCATTCCATTTCATTTTTTACAACTTCCAATTTTCCTCAATTCATACTTTGCGCAATTCACGTTCCAATTGCTAATGGATGTTTACAGTTGTTTCTTCTCATTTTGAGTTGTGCCACACCAACTAATGAAGGTCCTGGAAGATTTACTCCATCCACATCAGTAAGATCTACTCTATTTTGAGGAGACAGCTCTTCCCCAGTTTATTTTAAGTCCCTTCCAATCTGAAGAACTTATCTTCTGGCACTATATCAAGCAATGTTCTGCTACTAGGCATAATATTTCCACTGACCAATGGTTTTAGAAGTTGATGATTATGTCCTTCTTTCTAATCAGTTAGTCTGGGAGCTCTGCTGAAACCTGTCTACTATGGATGATCCTGCTGATATTTGAAATACCAGTGGCATAATTTCCAGCATCATAGCTACACATAAGCCACCACAGTATGAGAAACTGACAGACAAGTCATGGTCAAACACAATAGAAGTTTATTTCTTCTTTATCAACACCCAGAACAAGATAGGCAAGTGATTGTCCTCTATGTGGTGAGTCACTAGTTCAAATTCCTTTCCTTTTGTGGCTCAACCATCGTCTAGTGCCTTCTCTAATTGTACTAAGCTAGTGGAAGGAGAGAGGAAGAACATGGAAGGAATTTCAGATCAGAAACATCTGAGCTCCAAAATGATCTCTGCCATTTAAAATGACTGGATTTTAGGTATGAAATCCATCTGAACCCTAATTTCTCATCTGAGGTTTAAATGAAGTGCTCCATGAGAAGCACAGTGTGCTGGACAGCACAAGAAAAGTTAGTTAGTTATTATGATGTGTCTGACATATTTTCCTAAAAGCATAAGTATTATTTCTGTTTTACAGAAGGAGAAACTGAAGTTACACAGTTAGTAAATGGCAGGGCTGGGACTATGTGGCAGTTCAGTTTGTGTGTCAACTTGGCTGGGCCTGGTTGAGTGGCTGGGCAGCTGGATGTAGTATTCCCCATGATGAGACTGGCAATCAACTCCATGGTGGAATCTACTGTGAGCAGCTAAGTAGCTGCCCTAGGGATGTGGTATATAAGGAGAAGCCTTGGGGAATGGTCTCTAGCTTGAACCCTGTATGTAGCCGAGTTGTTGTTTAGCAGCCTGCCATGTTCTGCTGACCTTGGGACTTTCAGTGGACTTGAATTAATGGCCTACTGTGTGGTTTGGTAACATCAGGACTGTGCCTTTTTACTTGTCAACCTTGGGCTTGGCAGCCTCAGCAGCCACCAGCTGTCTGAATGAAGAAAAGCTTCTAGCTCCAGTGGGCCAGGAGATGGAGGCAGAGCTGAAGCCCAAGGTTGAGGGGTTTTCACCCAGCCCCTAGAGCCTGGCTTTTTGAACTTGGACTTAAAGCCTCCATACTGTAAGAGAATAAACTCCTGTTTTTTTCAAGGCATCCCATTTGTGATATATTCTTGTCAGAGCAGTACTAAGTAACAAGAACAGGCTGGAATTCAAAACTCATGCTCCCAACCTCTGAACAAAACTTTTTCATAAGTTAAGTGGAGGAATAATTGACCTATTATATAAAAGAATAGCATCCTTTACAGTCTATTGAAATGTTTTCAATATTAATCAGATCTAAAATGTAACTGTTGATATCAATTTCCTTTTTCTATCCAGCCTAGGTCTGAAGAAAGGTGGGCATGCCTTCAAGAAATTGTATGGCACCAACAGCCTGCTGGCCAACAGTATGTGGAAATTCTTGCTGACACAGACTGAAAGTCTGAACTTGAGTAACTGTTTTTCTCCAAAAAGGAGATCTTTTAATATAATTCCCTTTAGATAGTAACCATTAGACAAGGTTATCCTTTAAGAAAAGAAGTTTGAATGGAAAAGATAGAGTTTCTTTAAATATTATGTTACTGTTTACAGATCAGAAACCATATGGAATTTCCACTCTCACATAGCTCATAAATGCCTTTGCCTGCTTTTCTTGAAATGTGACAGTCCAAACACCAAACTCAGCACAATCTGAAAATAAGTTCGTATCTGAAACTGGCATTCACAAGGCCAAGCTGTTATACAGAAGTAATTGTACAGGATGGAAGGGAGACTTACAGATCGAGAGGAATGAGACATTATTTTCAGTCTTTAATTTTGACCTGATATTATCTCTCAAACACCTGATGAGTTAAACACTGATTAAAAATGTTCTCCTCTTGTCATTCACTTACAATGTTTTTCAAGGAAATTAGGACAATCAGTACATTGCTCTGAAAACATTTTGGGGCCATGATCTACATACAAATCAGTCAGGGTTGAACAAAAGCATAAGGATTCTTTTGATACCCTTTTATATTAATGTCTGTGAAACATTTATTTAATGGTAGTGTGTTTGTGCCTGAGATGAGTTGCTGTATTTCATTTAAGGATATTCTCTACTTCAGCAGAAAACCAAAAAAATCAAACTCACTGCCGTCAAGTTGGATCCGACTCAGCGACCCCTCCTTGGGTTTCCGAGGCGGTATCACTATGGAAGTAGATTCCCAAACCTTTTTTCCGAGGAGTGGCTGGTGGATTTGAACCTCCAAACTTCTGGTTAGCAGTCAGGTGCCTTAGGCACTATGCTACCAGAGCTCCCTACTTTAGCAGAAGCAGGAGCAATCTAGAAAAATGCACATTTTGCCAGTTACATAAAGAAGCTTCAGAAACCACAAATCATTGGCACACACTTCTGATATATTACTGTGATCTTTTGGTGAATGCTTATGGATCACTGGTCTAATCTAGCTCTAAATGCAGGATTCCCTGTGTATCAGTTAGCAATTGCTGAGCAACAAAACTCACTGCCATTGAGTCAGATCCGACTCATAGCGACCCCTTCTTGGGTTTCCGAGGCAGTATCACTATGGAAGTAGAGAGTAACAAACCACCTCAAAATACAATGGCTGAAAACAACAACCATTTATAATTTCTCACTAATCTGTGGGTCAACTGGGCAGGTCTGATGATTTGGGCTAGGTTCAGTGGATCTCAGCTAATTTCCATCATGTGTTTTCTGTCAGCTGGTGGGTTGGTTAAGGAGCTCTGGTGGTGTAGTGCCTAAAGCATTTGACTACTAACCAGAAGGTTGGAGGTTCAAACCCACCAGCCACTCCATGGAAAGAAGACTGGGCACTCTACTTCTGTAAAGATTTACTACCTTGGAAACTCAAAGGGGGTCTCTGTGAGTGGGAATCAACTTGATAGCAGTGAGTTTGGTGTTTGGTTTTTGGTGGGTTGACTGGGAGCTGTTTGGATTAAGGTCTCTGTTGAGATGAGTCTGCTTGATTCCATGTACTTTCGCCTCTTCCAACAGGGCCAGTACAGGCTTTTTCTCATAGTGCAATAAAGAGTCCAAAGGAGAGAAAGCTGAAGTGTATTATGTGTCTGTGGCCTGGCTGGAAATGGTTGCATCATGATGTCTGTTGCATTCTATCAGCCAAAGCAAGCTGGATTTAAGGGGTATGAAAATGGATTTCACCTGCTGATAGGAAGCACTGCAAAGTCACATTTGCAATGAGTGTGAATAAAAGAAGTTCAATGGAGAATTAGGGCCATATTTTTAATAATCTACCAAGGCCTATAACAATTGAGTGCCTTCCACCTGAGGGTTCATCTTCTGGCACTATGTCAGACAGTGTTTCACTGCTATTCCTAAGATTTTCAATGGCCAAGATTTTCAGAAGTAGACCACTACTTCCTTCTTCCCAGTCTGTCTTACTCTGGAAGCTCTGCTGAACCCATCCATAATGGATGACCCTGCTTGTGTTTGAAATACCTGTGGCATAACTTCCAGCATCACAACATGCAGCTACCACAGTACAAAAGCTGACAGACATGTGATTAGCTAATATTTACTGAGTAATCTTAAATTACTGCTTTACAGAAAGGATTTGTTGTAAAAATCAGCTTCTCATTATTCTAATATCAGTTGACCACCAGTCATCTGTCAGTTTGCAGTGGTAATTGCAATGGGAACGTTAGGGACAAAGAAGGCTCAGTAGTTGGAGAATATGGCCTTGGAGATAGAAACTGAATGATAGAATTTGCAAGACTAAAGACATGTTCTGGTAGCATAGTCAAGTGCTAAGTTAGCACTTGACTGCTAACCAGAAGGCTGGCAGTTCAAACCCACCAGTCACTCCTTGGAAGGAAGGTTGGGCAATCTACTTCCGTAGTGATACTGCCTCGGAAACCCAAGGAGGGGCCACTATGAATCGGGTCTGACTGGATGGCACATAACAACAGTAACAACAAAGACCTGTTCATTGGAAATACTTTTTTTTCCAACAACATAAACAGTCACTATACAAGTAGACCTTACCAGTTAGAATACACATTAATCAAATCAACCACATCTGTGGAAAGAGATGAGAGAAGCTCAATATCATCAATCATAACAAAGCAAGGGACCGACTGGAACCGACCATCAATTGTTCATATGCAAATTCAATTTGAAGCTGAAGACAATTAAGACAAGTCCACAAGAGCCAAATTATTATATTGATTATATCCTATCTGAATTTAGAAACTGTTTTAAGAACAGATTTGACGTATTGCGTACTAATGACCAAATACCAGATGAGTTGTGGGATGCCATCAGGATATCATACGTGAAGAAAGTAAAACATCATTTAAAAAACAGGAGAAAAAGAAAAGACCAAAATAGACATGAGAAGAGAGTCTGAACCTTGCTCTTGAACACAGAATAGCTAAACTGAAAGGAAGAAATGATGAAGTAAAAGAGTTGAATAGATTTCAAAGGGTGGCGTGAGAAAACATTGTAAAGTATTATATATGAAAGGTGCAAAGACTTGGTGTTAGAAAACTAAAAGGAAGAACATGCTCAACATTTCTCAAGCTGAAAGAAATGAAGAAAAATTTCAAGTCTTGAGTTGCAATATTGAAGGATTCTATGGACAATGATTGAATGATGTAGGAAGCATCAACGTAAGATGGAAGAAATATGCAGAATCAACAAAAAGAAATGGCTGATGTTCAACCATTTCAGAAGGTAGGAAATGATTAAGAACTGATGGCATTTAAGGAAGAAGTCTAAGGTGTGCTGAAGGAATTGTTGAAAATCAAGTCTCCAGGAACTGACAGAATATCAATTGAGATGTTTCAGCAAACGGATCCAATGCCAGAAGTGCTCGCTCATATATGCCAGGAAAATTTTAGACAGAACAAGGAATACTACATGGTTTAAAATCAGCAAAGGTGTACATCAGGGTTGTATCCTTTAACCACTTTTAAGCATACTTTTTCAATCTGTGTGCTGAGCAAATAATCTGAGAAACTGGACTATATGAAGAAGAACTCAGTGTCAAGATTGGAGGAAGAAGTCATTAACAACTTGTTGTATGTAGATGCCACAGATTTGCTTGCTGAAAGCAAAGAAGACTTGAAGCACTTA
>NW_006921777.1:4101343-4104243 GCF_000298275.1 Orycteropus afer afer | reverse complement strand
GATGTCATGCTTGGTAAGACAAGAATTTCTCTGAGATTTATGTCCTCAAGGTGTTTGAGGGTCAGTTGAGTCACAGGGGGTAAGTTCAGTTCCCAATTTGAAGGGTACCTAAGGGCCATAGTCTTGTGGGTTCTACCAGACTTCCTCAGACCAGTAAGCCTGGTCTATTTTATGATTTTGAGTTTTGTTCCACATTTCCTCCCACTCTGTCTGGGACCTCTTATTGTGATCCCTTTCAGAGCAGTCAGTAGTGGTAGCCAGGCACCATCTCGTTATTCTGGCCACAGGGTCATGGATGCTGGGGTTCACATGCTCCATTAGTCCTTTGGACTACTTGTTTCCTGCACCTTTGATTTTCTTCACTTTTCTTTGCTCTGGACTGTTGTTGTTGTTGTTGTTGTTATGTCCGTTGAGTCAAACCCGACTCAGCGCCCCTCCTTGGGTTTCCGAGGCAGTATCACTACGAAAGTAGATTGCCCCATCTTCCTCCAAGGAGTGGCTGGTAGGTTTGAACCGCCAACCTTCTGGTTAGCAGTCAAGTGCCTTAGCCACTATGCGCCTGACACAGACCAATCGTTGCACCTGAGATGGCTGTTCACAAGTTTTTAAGACCCCAGTCATTAATCATAAAAGTAGGATGTAGAACATTGTTTTTGTGGACTATGTTATGCCAGTTGACCTTAGTGTCCCCCAAAGCTATGGTCCTGAGCCCCTATACCCAGCAACTCATTCCTTCTAGATGTTTGGTTATGACTAAGATGTTTTCATACCTTTGTCTCCTATATGCTATAATACATTCATGGACTTATTTGCAGCACATTATAGTGTATATGTAGAGATAGCCTGTGTCAAACCTATATATATATATATTCACTTTTCTCCCCACCCCTGTGCACACTGCATGTCTATCCATGCATCCATTTGTAAATTATTGTTATTACTATTATTGCAGGATTGTGTATGTCATAGTATTCACCTTTGTTGCCTTTAACTCTTGTGCTCCTCCCTATGTCTTCCACTGCCTTGAGCATTTTGTGCTGACCTCATCCTTATAGTATATTGCCTTTACCTTCACCCAGTTTAATACAATACGATCCCTCTAAGTTAATGATTTACCCTCCCTTCCCCTCTCACCCCTGGTAAATGTCAAAAAGCAATTCTTTCTGTATGTAAACATTTCTTAACTTTATAGTAGTGGTCTCATAGAATAATATTCTTTTTGTGATTGACTGATTTCACTCAGTATAATGTCCTCTAGGTTCATCATGAGGTGTTTTACAGATTCATCATTATTCTTTAATGTCCTGTAGTATTCCATTGTGTGTATGTACCATAGTATGTTTATCTATTCATCTGTTGATGGGCACTTAGGTTGTTTCCATCTTTTTGCTATTGGAAATAATACTGCATTGAACATGGGTGTGCATATATCTATGTCACAGCTCTTATTTCTCTGGCAGATATATCTAGTGGTGGGTTTGCCAGATCATATGGTATTTCTATTTCCACCTTCTTAAGGAAGCTCCATAATGATTTCCACAATGGTTGTACCATTTCACAATCCCACTAGCAGTGTTTGATTGTTTCAGTCTCTCCACACCCTCACCAGCATTTGTGGTTTTCCTTTTTTTAACTTTACTATTAATACTAAGGTGAGATGATATCTCATTGTTGTTTTGATTTGCATTTCTCTAGAGCTCTGGTGACATAGTGCCTAAGGCATTTGACTGCTAACCAGAAGGCTGCCGGTTCAAACATACCAGCCTCTCCTCAGAGGATGATTGGGCAATCTACTTCCGAAGAGACACCGCCTCAGAAACCCAAGGAGGGGTCACTATGAGTTGAATCATCTCCAAGACAGTGAGTTTGATTTTTTTTTTTTTTTTGGTAATGGCTAATGATCATGAGCATTTCTTTGTGTGTTTTGTTAGCTCTCTGAATGTCGTCTTTGGTAAAGTGTCTGTTCATGTCCTCTGTTCTTTTTTAATTGGGTTGCTTGTCTTTCTTTTTTGTTGAGGTGTTGAAGTTTTCTATACATTTTGGAGATTAGTCCCTTGTCTGATAAATCATTGCCAATTTTTTTTTCCCAGTTGTAGATTCTCTTTTTTCTCTTTTGACAAAGTCTTTTCATGCACATATTTAATTTTTAGAAGTTCCCAATATTGAGTTTGTCTTCTGTTGTTCGTGTGTTTTAGTTATGTTTGATAGTATATTTATCCCATGTATTAGAGCCCCTAAGTTTTTCTTTGGCAATCTTTATGGTTAAAAGTTTTATATTTACATCTTTGATCCATCTTGAGTTAGTTTTTGTATATGATGTGAGATATGGATCCGATTTCCATTTTCTGCAAATAGATCTCTTCCCCATTTTATGAATTTCAGCCCGTTGTCAAAGATTAGCTGTCCATAGATGGATGGATTTACTTCTGGGTATTCAATTCTGTTCCATTGATCTATGTGTCTGTCCTTGTGAAAAACACCAGGCTTTTTGCTGTGGCTGTGTAGTAGTGTTTTGAGATTGGGAAGTGTGAGACCACCTACTTTGTTCTTCTTCTGTAGCAGTGTTTTGCTTATCTGGGGTCTTTTTCCTTTCCATATAAAGTTGGCAGTTAGCTTTCTATCTCTTTAAAGAATGATGATGGAATCTAGATCAGGATTGCATTATATCTGTAGATTGCTTTTGGTAGTATTGCCATATTTACAATGTTAAGTGTTCCTATCCATGAGCATGGTATATTTTTCCATTTCTATAGGTCCCTTTTGAATTCTTATAGTGTTGTTGTTGTTGTTCGCTGTCGAGTCGGCCCCAACTCAGAGCGACCCCTCCTTAGGTTTCCAAGGCAGTATCACTACGGAAGTAGATTGCCCAACCTTCCTTCCAAGGAGCAGCTGGTGGGTTT
>NW_006921777.1:4100193-4101243 GCF_000298275.1 Orycteropus afer afer | reverse complement strand
TAAATAGAGAAAAGATTGAAGTTGTCAAAGATTTCATTTTACTTGGATCCACAATCAATGTCCATGGAAGCAGCAGTCAAGAAATCCAAGGCCTTATTGCATTGGGCAAATCTGTTGCAAAAGACATCTTCAAAGTGCTAAAAAGCAAAGATTTCACTTTGAGAACTAAGGCATACTTGACCCAAACCATGATGTTTTCAGTTATTTCCTGTGCATGAGAAAACTAGACACGAATAAGGAAGACCAAAAAAAGACATGATGCCTTTGAATTATGGTGTTGACAAAGAATATTTAATTGTAACCTGGACTGCCAGAAAGATGAACAAACCTGTCTTGCAAGAAGTACAGTCAGGTTGCTCCTTAGAAGTAAGGATAGCAAAACTTGGTCTCAAGTACGTTAGACATTTTATTAAGAGGGACCAGTCCCTGGAGGAGAACAACATGCTTGGCGAAGTACAGGGTCAGCAAAAAAAAGAAGACAATTTTCATGATTAACACAGTGGCTGCAACAATGAATCAACAAGGATTGTGAGAATGGCACAGGACTAGGAAGTGTTTCTTTGCGTTGTATATAGGGTCACTATGAGTCAGAACCAACCTGATGGCACCTAACAACATGCAACAAAAAATATAAAGTGTTCATGTCATTTGTTGATCACAAATGAAATATAAAGATAGTTTAGAAATTTAGTTTTGAAAATGTCATGCTCACAGTCACTACTGCCACCGTGTGGACAATAGGGGAGCCTACTTGGAGCCTAGATCTCTCAGGGCTTCAGACATTTTTGCTCAGTTGTCTCATAGAATAATTTTGAAAAACTGTATACTTGCTGGTATATAAAACTTGGTATGTAAAACTTTTAAATGTAGATGGTTGTAAGGAATGTGATCTCTTTTGGCTTGTGAATATTGACAGTTTTAAAGTAAAACTGCTTATCACTCCTCTAAATGTATCCAGTCAACGCTAACCACCATATTGTTATGTGCCATTGAGTAGGACCTGACTCATAGCGACCCCTCCTTGCGTTTCCAAGGCAGTGTCACTACGGA
>NW_006921777.1:4088001-4092483 GCF_000298275.1 Orycteropus afer afer | reverse complement strand
TGCCCAACCTTCCTTCCAAGGAGCAGCTGGTGGGTTTGAACCACCAGCCTTCTGGTTAGCAGTCAAGTGCCTTAGGCACTATGCTACCAGAGCAGGTATTTTGTATTTTTATTTAGATTTATTCCTAAGTACTTCATCTTTTGGGTGACTATTAAAAATGGTATTGTTTTCCTGATGTCCTTTTCAGAGTTCTCTTTGTTAGTGTAGAAGAATCCTACTGATTTTTGTATGTTGATTTTATACCCTGACACTTTGCTGAAGCCTTATATTATTAGTTCCAGTAGTTTTCTTGTTGAGTCTTTAAGATTTTCTATGTATAGGATCATGTCATCTGTACATAGAGATAGTTTTACTTCTTTGCCAATTTGTATTCCTTTTATTTCCCTTTCTTGCTTTATTGTTCTGACTAAGACTTCCAATACAATATTGAATAGGTGGGTAATAAAGAATTGTCTGGTTCCTGTTTGCAAGAGGAATATTTTCAGTCTCTCTCCATTGAGAATGATTTTGGCCTTTGGTTTCATGTATATTCCCTTAATTATGTTGAGGAGTTTCCCTTCTATTCCTATTTTGCTGAGCATTTTTATCAAGAATGGGTGTTGAATTTTGCCTTTTCTATGTCAATTGATATGATCAAATGGTTCTTTTCCTTTGTTTTATTTATGTGGCATTTATTTATGTTTTATTTATTGATTGGTTTTCTAATGGTGAACCATCATTGCGTATCTGATATAAATCTCACTTGGTCATGATGTAATATTTTATTATATTTTTTGATATGTTGTTAGAGTCTGTTGGCTAGGATTTTGTTGAGAATTTTACTTTCAAGGTTCATGAGGAATAATGTCCTGTAATTTTGTTTTTTAGTAATGTCTTTGCCTGGTTTTGGTAACAGGGTTATGCTTGCATTGAAAGACTTCTATAAAAGGGTAAACAGAGAAAGTACAGAATGGGAAAAAATATTTGGCAAAGACATACCTGACAAGGGACTTAACCTCCAAAATTCACAGAAAACTTCAACATCTCAACACCAAAAAGACAAACAATTCAATTCAAAAATGGTCAAAAGACATGAAGACACATTTCACTGAAGAAAACGTACAGGTGGCCAACAAACACATGAGGAAATGCTCACGATCATTGGCCATTAGAGAAATGCAAATAAAAAACAACAATTAGATATCATCTCATCCCAGCATTAATAGCAAAGTTCAACAAGACAGAAAATAAATGCTGGCAAGGGTGTGGAAAGATTAGAATTCTCCTACAGTGCTGGTGGGACTGCAAAATGGTACAGCCATTGTGGAAAACTGTATGGTGTGTCCTTAAAACATTGAAAATTGAAGTACCTTTTGAGCAATTCCTTACTAAGAATATGTCTTAAAGACATGAGAGGCAGGACACAAACAGGCATATGCACACCCATGTTCACTGCAACATAATTCACTATAGCAAAGAGATAGAAACAACCTAAGTGCCTATCAACAGATGAATAGAAACCAAACCATGGTACATTCATACAATGGAATATTATGCAACATTAAAGGGGATATCATTGCTGATGTCACATGGATCTTGGCTCAAAGCAAAAAATACCAGAAAGATACTTACTTGTATTTTATTGACTGTGCAAAAGCATTTGATTGTCTGGATCATAACAAATTGTGGATAACATTGAGAAGAATGGGAATTCCCAAACCCTTAACTGTACTCATGAGGAACCTGTATATAGACGAGGAGGCTGTCATTCAAAAAGAGCAAGGGAACACTGCATGGTTTAAAATCAAGAAGGGAGTGTGTCATGGTTGTATCCTTTCACCATACTTATTCAATCTATATGCTGAACAAATTATCCAAGAAGCTGGACTATATGAAGAAGAACGTGGCATCAGTATTGGAAGAAGAATCATTAACAACCTGTGATATGCTGATGACACAATTTTGCTGGCTGAAAGTGAGGATGATTTGAAGCACTTACTGATGAAGACTGAAGGATACATGCAGTATGGATTACATCTCAGTATAGAGAAAACAAAAATTCTCACAACTGGACCAACAAGCAGCATCACAATAAATGGAGAAAAGGTTGAAGTTGTCAAAGACTTCACATTATTTGGTTCTACAATCGATGCCCATGGAAGCAGCAGTCAGGACATCAGATACTGTATAGCACTAGGCAAGTTGGCTGCAAAGGACCTGTTTCAGGTGCTGAAGAGCAAGAATGTCTCCTTAAGGACTAAGGTGTACCTGACACAAGCCAGGATATTTTCAAGAACTAACAAATCTGTCCTGGAGGAAGTGCAACCAGAATGTTCCTTGAAAGCAAGAATGGCCAGTCTCCTCTCACCTACTTTGATCATGTTGTCAGAAGGAACCCTTCCCTGGAGCAGGATGTCATGCTTGGTAAGGTGGAGGGTCAATGAAAGAGGGGAAGGGCCTCAATGAGGTGGATTGACACAGTGGCTGAGATGATGGGCTCAAATATACCAGGGATCGTGGAGCTGCCGTGGGACTAGGTGGTATTTCATTCTGCTGGATTTGGGATCACCTTTCTCTGGGATGGGTACAAATATAGATCTCTTCCAGTCAGTTGGCCAGGTATCTGTCTTCCATATCTCTTGACATAGCCTAGTGAGTGCCTCCAGTGGGGCATCCATTTGTTGAAATAGCTCAATGGGTACCCCGTCAATTCCTGGGTCCTTGTTTTTCACCATTTCTTTCACTGCAGCTTTAGCTTCTTCCTTCAGTACCATTGGTTCTTGATCATATGCCACCTCCTGAAATGGATGAACATCCACCACTTCTTTTTGGTACAGTGATTCTGTATATTCTTTTATCATCTTTTGATGCATCCTGCATCATTCAATATTTTTCCCACAGAATCTTTCAATATTGTAACTCGAGGCTTGAATTTTTTCTTCAATTCTTTCCACTTGAGAAATGCCAAGCATGCTTCCCTTTTGATTTTCTAACTCCAGGTCTTTGCACATTTCATTATAATAATTGACTGTCTTCTTGAGCTGCTCCTTGAAATCTTCTGTTCAGCTCTTTTATCTTGTCATTTCTTCCATTTGCTTTAGCTACTCTCCATTCAAGACCAAGTTTCAGAGTCTCTTCTGCCATCCATTTAGGTCTTTTCTTCTTTTCCTGTCTGCTTAATGACCTTTTGCTATCTTCAAGATGATGTTCTTGATGTCATCCCACAATTCCTCTGGTTTTCAGTCATTGGTGTTCAATGCATCAAATCTGTTCTTTAGATGGTCTCTAAATTCAGGAGGGATATATTCAAGGTCATATTTTGGGTCTCATGGACTTGTTTTAATTGTCTTCAGCTTCAACTTGAACCTGTATATGAGCAGCTGATGGTCTGTTCCAAAGTCAGCTCCTGGCCTTGTTTTGGCTGAAGATACTGAACTTCTTCATCTCCTCTTGCCACAGATGTAGTTGATCTGATTCCTGTGTACTCCATCTGGTGAAATCCACATGTATAGCTCTCATTTGCGTTGTTGAAAAAAGGTATTTTCAATGAATAAGTCATTGGTCTTGCAAAATTCTGTCATGTGATCTCAGTGTTATTTATATTTTCCATGTACTGGTGATTCCTCTTTGTTTCCAACTTTTGCATTCTAATCACCAGTGATAATCAACACATCTTGATTGCATGTTTGTTCAATTTCAGACTGCAGAAGTTGGTAAAAATCTTTCATTTCCTTGACTTTGGCTTTGGTGATTGGTGCTTAAATTTGAATAATAGTAGTATTTACTGGTCTTTCTTGTAGGTGTATGGATATTATCCTATTACTAACAGCATTGTAGTTTAGGATAAATCTTGAAACATTCTTTGTGATGAATGCCACACCATTCCTCTTCAATTTGTCATTCCAGGTATAGCAGATCATGTAGTTGTCTGATTCAGAATGGGCCAAACTGGTCCATTTCAGTTTACTAATGCCTAGGATATCGATCTTTATTTGTTCCATTTCATTTTTGACAACTTCCAATTTTCCTAGGTACAGATTTTGTACATTCCATGTTCCGATTATTAATGGATGTTTACAGCTGTTTCTTTCCATTTTGAGTCATGCCACATCAGCAAATGGAGGTCCTGGAAGTTTTACTCCATCTGCATCCTTAAGATCAGCTCTACTCTGAGGAGGAAGCTCTTCCCCAGTCATATTTTGATGCCTTCTATCCTGAGATGCTCATCTTCTGGCTCTGTATTGGACAATGTTTCAGGGCTATTTATAAAGTTTTCCTGTAATATATCAGACACTAATATATCACTGCTATTCATAAGGTTTTCACTGGCCACTTCTTTGAGAAGTGGATAGCCACTCCGTCTTCTGAGTCTGTTTTAGTCTGGAAGCTCCTCTGAAACCTGTCCACCATGGGTAACTGCAAAAAGGCCAACGAGGCCACATGTTCTGACCTCCTCTAATCCCACAAGAGGAAGACAGAATCACCATCAATAGCCCAAGGCCT
>NW_006921777.1:4086330-4087136 GCF_000298275.1 Orycteropus afer afer | reverse complement strand
AGTGATGCAGGTGTGGAGGACAGCTGCAGGCCCTGTCTCCATCTGGAGCAGTCTGCTGATGATGGCACCCAGCTGTCAATCAAAGTCCCACAGTTTAAACCTGACAGCCACCCCAAAGGACAAATGACTTCTGTGGTAGTTGAGGTTGTGTAACTACTGTTTTGGTAGTTAAATCAACTTGCTTGGCCTAGTTGAGTGGGTGGGCAGCTGGAGGTAGTTATTCCCCATGATGAGACTAGCAATTAACTCCTTGGTGGAATTTGCCAGGGGCAGCTGAGTAGCTGCTTTACGGATGTGGTCTGCTTTCTGTATATAAGGAGAAATTTTAGCTTATGGCACGCTTGAACCCTGCATGTGGCCAAGTCATTGTTCAGCAGTGTGCCATGTTGCCCTGCCAATCTTGGGACTTTTTGCCAATCAATGGTCTGCTGTGTGATTTGGTACTATCGGGACTGTGCCATTTTATTTAGTGACCTTGGGCTTGTCAACCTCATCAGCCAGCAGTTGCCTAAGTGAAGAAAAGCCTCTAGCTTCAGTGGACTGGGAGCAAGAGGCAGAGCTGAAGCCTAATATTGAGGGGCTTTTACCTAGCCCCTAGAGCCTGGCACTTTGAACTCAGACCTCTAGCCTCCAGAACTGTAAGAGAATAAACTCCTGTTTGTTCAAGCCATTCCATTTGTGGTATATTCCTGTCAGAGTAGCACTAGGTAACTGTGGTGTAGTAAATTACTTAGTGTGGCTTTTCTAGCCATAAGTCTTTGTAAACTCTGTGGTGGAATTTGCTGTGAGCAACTGAGGAGCTCCTG
>NW_006921777.1:4084108-4085620 GCF_000298275.1 Orycteropus afer afer | reverse complement strand
TTGCACTTGGCACACTGCTGTGTGTCTGATTTAAGGTTCTGTTTATTCAGAGAATTTCTCTTTCTCTCCTTTTTAGACTCCATAGGTACTTAAACTAAGGGAGTCCTGCTCCGTTTCACAGTATGATCTTTGTCACTACTCATGGCCCCAGCTCACCTTGAAATTCTCCTGGTGTGACTGTTCTATGTCTTTAATGCCTGTGGGTTCCATGATTTTTTTTTTTTTTTTCCCCTTCTCCTCCTTGATCTCCTTTTTATTTCTAATGACTTCCCTTCAACTCTGCCGGCTGGATGGGCTTTTTCATTTTCCCAGTCACTTCCCCTGCTCTGTTTTGCTATCTTTACTGGATCTAATACTTCATCTTCTCATTAGCTCCTTATAACTCCAGTATGATTATTTGCATTGGCTTTATCAAGTTTCTCAAAATCTATGTTGATAGAAGGCTCTAGCATATGGTCTGTTAGTAGGGCACGATCTTAACTCTTGGCTTATTTATTTTTTATATTTCTGTTTCTGGGTTGATTTCCAGATGATATTACCATATGTCTCAATCTCCAGTTTTTCTGTTGTTGGTGGTTCTCTGTCCAGAGAACTTTCTTTAGCATTGCTTGTAAGGTTGGACTATTTTTTTGCAAATTCTCTTAATTATTGTTTGTCTGAAAATGTTCTAATTTTGCCATCATATGTGAGAGACATTTTCCTGGATATATAATTCTTGGTTGGCTTTTTTTTCCTTTCAGCATGTTGTATATGTTATCCCATTGTCTTCTTGTATATGTTATTTCTGCCAAGAAATCAGAGCTTAGTCTTACTGGTTTTCTTTTGTAGGAGACTTTTTGTTTTTCCCAAACTGATTTCAAGATTGTTTCCTTGTGTTTACTTTTGGAAAGTTTGATTATGATATGTCTTGATGATTTTCTTTTGGAGTCTCTACTATTTGGGGTTCGTTGATGTTCTTGAATGCCTGTTTTCTTGTCTTTCATGATATTAGAGATGTTTTCTTCCTACAAATCTGTGACTATTTTCTCAGTGTTTATTTTTTGGTTTCTTCCTAGTCTGGAATTCCAGTCACATGTAAATTACTACTTTTCATAGTGTCCCAAATGAATCTTAAGCTTTCCTCTTTTTTTTTTTTTTGCCCCTTGATTGTTCTTCCACCAGATCGGTGTTGAGAGATTTGTCTTCAGTGTCACTAATTCTGTATTCCACTGATTCAGTTCTACTCTTTTGTCACTCCAATGAGTTATTCATATCTGAAATTTTAGTACAAATCTTTTGGATTTCTATTCACTGTTTTTTTTATGGTTTCTAATTTTCCATTTATATTGTCAATTTGTTCTTGTATTGTTTTTTGAAGTCTTTAGAGTTTTGTCTGTGTTTTCCTTGATTTTCTCTGTGATTTCCTCAGGCTTTCTCTAAATCCATTGAAGTTATCTAAATATAAATCTTTTGAGGTCAGCTGCAATGATCCATCTGAGGAGAGGGAGCCCAGGCATGCACAAAGCACCAGGG
>NW_006921777.1:4069088-4070116 GCF_000298275.1 Orycteropus afer afer | reverse complement strand
CCTCAGTCACACTTTATGTTTCAATTCTTGGGGCTTGCTTGGACTTGACTTAAGTTATGGGTCTCAAAGCAACAATGGGTGCTTGAGGCAGTTCCTGAGAGCATTCAGGAATGTCTTCCATGGCCTCTGCCTCAAACAATGACCCAGCAGGAACAGTTGAGTTAATCCCATCAAACTGAGGAGGAGGGGATAATGGTTTTACAGTAATCCATTCAGATGGGAGGGATTCAACAGAATTTACAGGCTCCATATGCTGATCTTCCTGATTATCTGTCCATATGTCCCCATTCCAAGTTTCAGGATCCCATTTTTTTCCAATCAATGCTCTCACTTTAATGCCAGACAGTGTTCTGGGTTGGCAATTTAGGTGGCGTTGTAATTCAGCCACCTTTACAGTAAGACTCTGGGTTTGGTTTTCAGCAATATCAGCTCTGTTACTAGAAGATATAAGGCTTTCTTTCAGAGCACAGCTGGAAGCATTGAGGTCTTGAATGTGGCGCTTAAGCCAAGACTCAGCAGCTTTGAGCTCATCTCGCTCTTTCATCAGTTTGTCCAGTAGGACCAACCAACCAGCTTCCTGATACTCCTCATTCTGAAAAAATTGCAGAAGAGTATCAAATATCTGATCGCCCAGAGTGTCACTTCTCACAAGTACTTGATCTATTGCTATTTCACGTATTAATTTTGCCACCTCATGCCACGGATTAGTAGGACCCTCTTTACTAGCAGACGTAGAGTTGCTAGTGTCATTAAAATTAATCAAACTGGAGAACCAAGCTAGGAAGCCCATCCTTATGATTTTGTCTCTCTAGAACCACTCTTGGTAACAAATGTGTTAGACTGGGTTCTCTAGAGAAACAAAATCCAGCAAAGCTTATATATATATATAAAGAGAGAGAGAAATTTATCTTAGGAAAATGGCTCACAAACGTATAGAAGCTGACAAGTCCAAAGTCCCCAGAGCAAACATCAGGCTGGAGGCTTTTCTTAGCTTCCACAACTTCAGGGGCCAAGAAGCTCAAGGCTGG